>NC_091129.1:21819670-22119670 GCF_040183065.1 Periplaneta americana | reverse complement strand
TAACAATTCATAAATTCCGATAAAGGTGAAACCCATTTCTATTCAATGATAAACATATTTTCCCAGAAGTTGTGCACTATTTAATGTACCTACTTTGTGTGTTCATTTTGGTTACACTGAATATCATACGGAACACACACGATCAGAAGTTGTAAAAACATTGTATACTGAAAAGCCATGCTTATTATAAATTCAATTGTAAAATCTAATTTATATTTCTTTTGTGCAAAGGAAAATGTTTATTCTGGATATATTGGAATGCAAACTATTCATACACACGTTTATTGCTCTAATTGAATTGTTACGTGGTGTTATTTTTTCATTATTGAGTAGAAGTAAAGTGAAACATTTTGGGTTTACTCTCTTTAATTAAATAAATTTAAAAGTAAATAATATTTATAACAGAAATGTCCATGGGAATTGAATTCAAATAATAATTGTATCCGAAACAATAGCACGTTTTGTAATATTTATTGTATCAATTCTTTTATTAAAACACACAGTTTCGGATGTAATTTATTGCATGAAAATAAAAGTCTAAATGACGAAAAAGAATCACACTCGCTTATGAATCCAACTCAGAAAGTACATTTCAAATTTAATTTTACCATATGAGCATTACAAAAAAGACGGCCTAATATAAATTCAGGATAAACAAGCCATTATTCAAATATATACAGTGAATCTTCCCTTAAAGGACACTTCCCAATAGCGGACTCCTCTCTATAGCGGACATTTTAAAATTCCCCTGCAAAATAACATTGGCCCTTATGATAAAATTCTTCCAAATAGCGGACATTCTCAATAACGGACGCGGACATTGAACTGTATCTCCCAACAACAATTAAAACTTCCAAATAACGGACAGCGTGAAAGAAAAATAAGAAAAAGACGGTTGTAAATTAAACGGAATTCTAACGGAATTCTTTGCAACAATCATTATCGTGCATTTGAACGTTCTTGTACTTTATTGAAGGTAAGCAGCACAGTTGTTAGTTGTGATACTGTACGTGAGCAGTCCGTACTTTCTTAGTTTGTCAAGTTGAGTGTTCGGAAGTACAGTCACATTAAAAATGTCACAAAAACGTAAACGTTTGTCACTAAAAGAGAAAGTGGATATTTTATAGCATAGTGAGAAGGAGAAATTAAGTGTTCGTGAGCTGGCCACAAAGTTTAATGTGGGAAAAACTCAGGTTAGTGAAATTTTGAAAAACAAGGATGTTATTTTAAAATCATACACTGAGAATGCAAATGAGAACACAAAAAGAGCTTTTCCTAAAACTGAGGGGCTTGACAATGAGAATTTAACATATGAATGGTTCTGCCGTGCTAGAGCAAATAAGATGCCTTTATCTGGGACCTTGATTAGAGAGAAAGCTTTAGAAATTGAAAAAAGAGTTGGTCTATTCTAATTTTAAAGCTTCGGGTGGTTGGCTAGACAAGTTTCGGTCACGACACAATATTTCCTACAAAAGTGTATGTGATGAATCTGCTTCTGTTGATCCAGAAATTGCATCTGACTAGAAAAGTAAACTTACTGATATTTGTGAAGGGTGAATAGGGTGACTGCACCATTAGTCAGCCTGTTAACAGTACTGCAATACACTCGAGTAGTTTCTGATAAAAGAGTCATTTAACATTATTTCCTTTATTAATCACCATTACAAACAAATAGTCTAGTTTTGAAATTTCACATAACATAACATAACTACACTTTTTGGACTAAAATAATACATTTTCCTAGTAGTAACACATTCTCCAGTATTCGGCCACATAAATCCAGTGTACAGCCTGTTTGAAACCAGTACTTAGCCTCTAAACCAAATTTAGGTTAAATTCAATTTTACTGTTAGAATATGATAAAATAAACTTTATACACGTACTTTCATTATACAGAATTACAAAAAAAAAAAAAAATTAGAAGGAATGATAAGGCATTTCTGAGGTAGACACTATTAAAACAATATTCCTTTTACCAAAAAAAAAATCAGCAAAATATAATATAAATTTACCTTCCCTTAATAAAATGTTGCCAGATTTGACAAAAGCGTATCACATATAATTTGGAAAGACACCTAAAAGGTAAAATGATATACATTTGAAAGGCTTAGGGTATCGAATATACAAAATGTCAGAAAAATTTACACCCAAGTAGAGTTTGTGCTCATTTACAGTTAAGAAGGGGGGGGGGGAATCATCAGATAGGTTAGAATGATTGGAATGCTATATACCGCGAGAAAATAGTACGGATTTATTGGCATTGGCTTCTCTATCTTATTGAAGTCTCCTATAGTCAGCTCCATTGAAATACTTAATTTAACACTTTTAAAACACAAATTCAGTGATCATTTAACTATTCTAGAATATTTCAAGTCATTCGATCACTGTTTTAAGTGGCTCTGACTTATAATACCGAAATACTCACCTTGTAAAAATGACACTGCACGTTGTTCAACGCACAAGAATATCACGCAACAACAACATGGTGCTCTCCACAACATGTTTAGGGGCTAACTATTTCTTTATATTTCTCACATCAGAAGTTACTAGAGGTTCGAGGACAGGACAAAGAATGGCAGAGTACTGGTGAGCCAACAGCATATGTACATATTCTTTGATGTACTTATTTTTTTCATAATTATGCCAAGATGGCTGACTACTGGGAGGTGGCTGACAATAGGGTGAAATACCCTATGTATGTGAAATTTTATTGTACTGTATACAGTACATACTAACGATTTTCTAAATAGCGGACACTTCTCAATAACGGACATTTAATTTTTTCCCGTCGGTGTCCGCTATTGGGTAGTTTCACTGTAATACGAAAAGTGAACAGAAATTTATATACTGTTCGTATCCACAATGAGACTCCAACATTTTGAAAGTCTATAATTTTTAAATTTCAGATTGTACAACTGTGATTCCGGAAGGAGCAGAAGAAGAAACTCAAAAAGTTTATGTGGTATTGTTGCAGTGCTCGCAATAAGCGTAGTGACAATAGATAGTTTCTAAAATGGAGATTCCAAACGAGCGTGCACAACGTGTTTACAATAAGGACCTTCCCACAATCAAGTCTATAAAGAAGTGGTATGATCAGTTTTTTGCTACCGGCAAAGTTTCGAAGGGACACGATGGTGGTAAACCCTGCATCCAGGAAGAGGTTGTAGAAAATGTGCAGCAGAAGTAATTCGAAAGGATCCACAAAAGTCAATAAAACAAGCAGCGAGAGCACATGGTGGGAAACGGTGGACAATTTTTAACTGACACATTTCCAAATCGTTGAATTTACAGTGGAGGTCCAATTCCTTGGCCTCCGCATTCCCCCGTTATTACCTAACTAGATTTTTGCTTATTGGGGTTCATCAAAGACAGAGTATACAATACAAAATTTAATGACTAATGTTCTTAAAACGTGCCATAAGAGATGATATAAACTCTGTCATAGAAGATATGCTGAACAGCATATGGCGTGAAATCCACTATAGGTTTAACATTCGTCACGCTGCCCGAGGCGCTCACATGCAAATCCACTGAACTACATTAAGTGAGCAAGAGAAAAACTTGATGAGTTACGTTATCATTTTATGTATAGTAATAATAGTATATTATTCTCCGTTAAGAGAGAAGTTTTATGTGTTATTCTTATTGAATTTGTTATTCCCCAGAAACTAATTCGATTAATAAAAATGTGTTTCAGTGAAACGTACAGCAGAGTCCGTATACGTCAATTTCTGTCAGATGCGTTTCCAATTCACTGTGGGCTAAAGCAGGGAGAAGCACTATCACCTTTACTTTTTAACTTTGTCCTAGAGTATGCCATTACGAAAATCCAGGATAACAGAGAAGGTTTGGAATTGAACGGGTTACATCAGCTGCTTGTCTATGCGGATGACGTGAATATATTATGAGAAAATCCACAAATGATTAGGGAAAACACGGGAATTTAACTTGAAGCAAGTAAAGAAATAGGTTTGGAAGTAAATCCCGAAAGGCCAAAGTATATGATTATGTCTCCTGACGAGAATAGTGTACGAAATGGAAATATAAAAATTGGAAATTTATCTTTTGAAGAGGTGGAAAAATTCAAGTACCTGGGAGCAACAGTAACAAATATAAATGATACTCAGGAGGAAATTAAACACAGAATAAATATGGTAAATGCCTGTTATTATTCGGTTGAGAAGCTTTTATTATCCAGTCTGCTGTCAAAAAATCTGAAAGTTAGAATTTATAAAGCAGTTACATTACCGGTTGTTCTTTATGGTTGTGAAACTTGGACTCTCACTTTGAGAGAGTGCACACCTGTGGAGTAACGGCTAGCGCGTCTGGCAGCGAAACCAGGTGGCCTGGGTTCGATTCCCGGTCGGGGAAAGTTACCTGGTTGAGGTTTTTTCCGGGGTTTTCCCTCAACCCAATGCGAGCAAATGCTGGGTAACTTTCGTTGCTGGACCCCGGACTCATTTCACTGGCATTATTATCTTCATCTCATTCAGAAGCTAAATAACCTAAAGCGTCGTAAAATAAGCTACTAAAAAAAGTTTGAGAGAGGAACATAAGTTAAGAGTGTTTGAGATTCTTAGGAAAATTATTGGGGCTAAGAGGGATGAAGTTACAGGATAATGGAGAAAGTTACACAACGCAGAACTGCACGCATTGTATTGTTCACCTGACATAATTAGAAACATTAAATCCAAACGTTTTAGATGGGCAGGGCATGTAGCACGTATGGGCGAATCCATAAATGCATATAGAGTGTTAGTTGGAAGGCGGGAGGGATAAAGTCATTTGGGGAGGCTGAGACGTAGATGGGAAGATAATATTAAAATGGATTTGAGGGAGGTGGGATATAATAATAGACACTGAATTGATCTAGCTCAGGATAGGGACCAATGGCGGGATTATGTGAGGGCGGCAATGAACCTGCGGGTTCCTTAAAAGTAAGTAAGTAAGTAATAAAGTAAATAAGTAAGTAAATAAATAGCTGAACACAGTTGTAACATGTCAAGCAATTTTTTTCTTCTCAGGATGTTCAAGATACAGTCTCCGTTTCGATCTCTTGCGACAGCACCATATTTTCGTTCTACATTTCCTGTAATACGAAATTAACGAATCAAAATTATACCTTGAGCAGATTTATGTCCTCAAAGGACTTCAAACTACGTAGTTGACTACAACAGAGGGGAACAATAGTGCCCGACGTCTTCTGAGGGACCAGGAGGAGAACACAAGCTACAAAAATGTACACGTGTAGCCTACACAGAAAGGGGTTTGAGCAAACCAAATCCAAGCAAACTCCTTCTCGGATTATTCGCTGGCCACAACTAATTGCCTTCCATTGCCTTTGGCTGTCTTTGGCCGTCCTTTACATAAACAACAACTGGGCTAAGTTGGAAACCGACTGAAGTAGTTGTCCAAGTGACGGCAGACGTCGTATGTATGGTGGTGTGTGTCTGAACCAGGAGTTGACCACAGAGGGGTCTGTACGTGAAACAAGTAACAGGGCGGTGGTATGAGGTCGCACCGGCTTTGGACGCCGCTCCACAGCTGTGTGTACGTAGCCATTAGCCTAATCAGCTTATGCTAGACCTCTCGCTCTGCACGTCGATTCGCCTGCGCTGTATTATTACAGATTTTGTCTCTAGAAGCCTTCGAAGAGAGAGGATATTCATAGCAAAAGGGAATCATTGCGAAATGGTAACAGAGAACGGAGGTGGACACGAAAGGACACTTAAGGCAAATCAAAAAGTTGCTTCGTACCTCAACCTGCGTGCTTTGCGCTTCAATAATTTCCATCACAAATCTCTCTCTCTCTCTCTCTCTCTCTCTCTCTGAGCGACATTTCTGGCTGGTTTTCTAGTTCATGTCTAAATATCAACTCTGTATAATACAACTTGCAGACATAACTCCACTGCCTAACTTGATAGCATTTAACTAAACTTTGTTACTTTCTGCACAATCTGATTACTTCGCTGTGACACGTGCTAACTGCGAGGAAAACCTTACTGAGGTACTGTAATGGAATTTCGGTTTCTCTAAATTGTATTGTCAGAAACCTTTAACAAATAAAATGTAATCTTACGTTTATTTCATATGATTTTTTTTATACTCGTAACAATTTTAGTTTCTATAACACTGAAACGGAAAGTCATGAAATTTCTAAATAAACACGAATATTAGTGTAATACTCGTATTACAGAAGTTGTTTCTGCCGCTCTGTTACGACTCGTACAGTTGCTCAGGATTGTTTGACCTTGGCTGGGTCTGCCTTCTTCTTGGAGCTCTTCGCTCTCGTCTTGAAGATCGCAGGGTCGAGGTGGTTATACGGCATGTCACACCAGTCCACGCTCTGTGTGAGTGGGTTATTCACATCAGATTGGAGCAGAATTGTACAATTTTGTATAACTTAACGAAAATAAGTTTGTAAATTGAACTAATTTCATTGTATATATTTGTATAGTTTGGCTGATGAATTGTATATGCTTTTAAAATGAATACTAATCTGTGTAGCTCTACTGATGAATTGTATATAGCCCTACTGTAAATTGAATGGTAGTCTTTATAGCTCAATTGACGAATTGTATATCTTGTAAATTGTATAGTAGTCTGTATAGCTCAACTGATGGATTGTTTATGATTATAAATTGAATTAATCTACTTGAATATTTAAATACTTATATAGTCACAATCATGCCATGGTATGAAAGAAAAATTTCACAACCTCGAGCGGGATGCGAACCTGCGACTTCCTGTTCTCCCGCTCGAGGTTGTGAAAAATTTTTCTTTCATACCATGGCATGATTGTGACTATATAAGTATTTAAATATTCATTAATATGTCACATCAACGGACGTATATACGTCATCCAACATCGTAAGATGAAGTTTATAATCTACTTGATATTAATTGCACAAATTTGTATAGGTTAATGAAAGTATCCTTGTAAATTGAATTAATCTGCTTACTTTGTATTGTATATATTTGTATAGTTTCGGCCGATGAATTTTATATGCTTTAAATTGAATAGTAATCTGTATAGCTCTATTGATAACTTGTTTGTATTTGTAATTTGAAGTAGTTTGCATGATATGTATTATCAATTTCTGTATATCACAACTGATTGAATTGTTTATGCCTTAAATTTAATTAACTTACTTGTTTCTATTATACATATAGCTCAACTTATGAATGATCGTTTGGGTTTGTAAATTGAATAATCTGATTCACTATGTATTGTATATTTTTAGTAGAGCCATCGATGTAGCTCAATCGGCAGATTCGCTGGGCTGCTGACCCGAAGCTGCGTTCGAGCTTGAGTTGGATCCCCCTTTGGTGGTTTCTTCCGAGGTTTTCCCCAGCCGTGGGACTGAAGCCGGATGGTCTATGGCGAGTCCTCGGCATCAACCCCTTTGATTTGATTACTTGATTGGGTTTTTCTGAGGTTTTCCCCAAACCAAAAGGCAAATGCCGGGTAATCTTTTGGCGAATCCTCGGACTTCTCACTATACTCGCCAAAATATTGTAAAAAATTGCAGAAAATTGTAAAAATTGTAGGAAATTATTAAATTCTAAAACTGTAAAAATTTGTAAAAATTGTAATTGTAATATTGTCAAATTTTGACTTGTTCAACATCTTAAAGCTTCATTGCTCATGTAAGATCTATGGAATAAAATAAATGAATGAATGAGTGAATGAATGAATGAATGAATGAATGAATGAATGAATGAATGAATGAATGAATGAATGAATGAATGAATGAATGAATGAATGATGGATTTATTTATTTAGCTAGATGGATTTATTGACTAATATTATACATACTATGTTTATATTATCATAATTTTGTCTAAAATCCAATGCACGGATCTTCTGACTGTACGTGCTTTGTACCCAAAACAAGTCCTCCTTTGTAGGTCCCCTCACCTATGATTACATCCAACTACTCTCTACAAGAACACACACATTAAAATGGAAATGGCACAATAAAACACATTATATAATATATCCTAACCTAAAAGACATAAAAGTGTATAGTTGGGTAGATACTATTATCCCTTCCTCAGTTCGCGACGCAAACTTCAACAGCTGCAGCTCTAATCTTTCTCGCCTTCAAGAGGAACAATCCAGTCTTTTGTTCGTATTCTCTATTCCCCATGAGGTCAAGACATGCAAGCGAACTCTTATTCTGACTTAGCATCGAGGATGGTAGATATTTTCTCCGCACGTGTTCCAATACGACACACTGTAATAATGAACTGCTATTTGACTTTACGCTTCAAAAATCCTCCGAGGATTACGATAATATCTATAACTTACACAGTAATAATATCATTACAGATTAATTTGAAACTACACAAAGAATTCTTCCTAAAAAAACTGAATTATAGTAACAACGTCAACTTAATAATGGAAATGTATACATGTAGGTTTATTAATGTATGTATGTATGTATGTATGTATGTATGTATGTATGTATGTATGTATGTATGTATGTATGTATGTATGTATGTATGTATGTATGTATGTATGTATGTGTATGTATGTATGTATGTATTTATTAACACTACAATTGGGTATATACCCTGTGGCAGTGATATATAATATACAACAATTACCATTACAATAATAAAAAATGAAATAAAGTGAAATAAAATAAACGTAAATTTATTTCTAACTATAAATAAGTAGATGCAATAAACCTAGGACTATAAATAAATACTATTCTATAATAACGCCTACAATAAGCAAAAGTTAATCTATATTATAGGTACTTCTATTTCACCCAACTATTATAAATTTAAGTAATTACATATCACCTTAATTAATTACATGCCAACTTAATTACATATCATCTTAATTACATATCACCTTTTTTATTTACACATCAACTAAATTAGTTATCATGCTAATTAATTACATATCAACTTAATTAATTACATATCAAATTAATTAATTACATGGCAACTTAAATAATTACACTGCACCTCCTATTACATTTTCAGTCTAATTTCTCAACCTTTTCTTAAAGGTATTGATTTTACGAGGACCACCCTGAAAGATTGCCGCAGGTAAGCTGTTCCAGTCTACTACTGTGCCGTTAACAAAGGAAAATTTTGCCACGTCCGTTCTTTGTTTTCTACATTTAAACTTCCTAATATGATCAGCCCTTCCTAAGTATGATGGTATTGCTAATCTAGTATTGATGTCGGTCCATTGTTTTGTGTCCCATTTGTGTCTTAAACAATGTGATGAGTCTGGTTTTTCGTCGCCTTGATTTGAAAGATTCCCACTCTAAGTCTTTTACTATCTCTTCACCATGTCCCTTTCCCATTTTGACATATATTGCTGCCTTGCGTTGGACTTTTCTATTGAATCGATTTGGTTTTGTCTGTACGGATCTCAACCTACTGCTCCATATTCAATAATTGGGCGAACAAGGGTTTTGTTTATATTAACGTTAGAATTTCAATCCAAATAACCAAAATATTATTAAATTAATCTAAAGGGTGCGGCAAAACATTCTCCCTAATTTAAAGTTTAAATAAAAAACAGATGGATCAAAATAAGAAATATTATTAATATGAAAGGAACCTTAACAGTGGGAATTTTTCATTTTTTGAATAACGTGTCTCTCAAGTGGTGTCCTTCACTGTCAATGCTTTGTTGAATGCGACTTCGGAAATTCTGCATCACTCTAACTACCATTTCTTGAGGAATAAGACCAATTTCTTCCTGTATTGCATTTCTTAGGTCTGGCAAAGTCCTCGGCCGATGTTTGAACACCTCAGCCTTAAGATGCCCCAGAGGAAAACATTGCAGGGTGCAAGGTGTGGTGATCGTGCTGGCCAGGGGACGTCGCCACGTGAAGAAATTAAGCGTCCATGAAACATCTGTCTCAGGACTTGGAGAGAAATCTGAGCTGTGTGAGAGGTGACTCCGTCCTACTGAAACCATACCTGGCCAATCTGCAGCGCATTGATTCTTGGTGCCAAAAAATTGTTGATCACAAAAGTGTACCGCTGAGAGTTTACTGTCACAGTAGCACCATCCTCTTCAAAAAAGTAAGGACCAAGTATCCCGACTCTGGCAACCGCGCATCATACAGTAACACGGTCGTTATGTAGAGATTTTCATGAAGTTCACGAGGATTCTGTCCACTCCAATATCGGAAATTTTGATGATTCACACGTCCCGATAAGTGAAAATGTGTAATACAGATGCTGAAGATGCTGTGGTTCTTTTTAGTGATGAAGCACGATCACCAGACCTTGCACTCTGCGATTTTTTTCTCTGGGGGCATCTTAAGGCTGAGGTGTTCAAACATCGGCCGAGGACTTTGCCAGACCTAAGAAATGCAATACAGGAAGAAATTGGTCTTAATCCTCAAGAAATGCTAACTTAGTTAAAGTGACGCAGAATTTACGAAGTCGCATTTAACAATGCATTGATAGTGAAGGACACCACTTGAGAGCCACGTTATTCAAAAAAACGAAAAATCCCACTGTTGAGATACCATTCATATTAATAAAGTTTCCTTATTTTGATCCACTTGTTTTTTATTTAAACTTTAAATTAGGGAGGATGTTTTGCCGCATCCTTTATTTCAACCTAAAATAAACGTATATATTTTGCAGGTATTCAAGAATGACTTAATAGCACAGCAATTTAATCAAGCACAAATGAGTTTAAAAACAAGACACAGAAGACACAAATTTAATTTTATATTACGCAGAATCATTACACATCTCAACAAACACCACGACATTAACGTAATATTACGAATTATTTTATGAATTATGAGAAATATAATATAAAGATATAAATTACATCAACAAAGCTTTACATAAATTGAGCTGTACATTACAAACACAATATCATTAAAGTATTGAGACGTCTATGGTACGTTTCGCAAGTATTTGTTGTTCTGGGCAGTTTTTCCCTGGTACGAATGTAACAATTCCAGGTATTTGGAGGCAACATGGGCTGCTGCCTACATCTGCCACGTCTACGACCCTTGACAAAATTATTATCAAAGTAATCGAAGATTGGAGTTATCACATCCATAATATTTTCTTGGAGAATATGGAAGGAGTGAACATCATTTTCTAGTACAAAAGTCAATGTTATCAAGAAATTAAACTTGCTCATTAATTCGGTGTTCTCTTCTTCAAGACATTCTCCTGATACGTATCAATTATTACAGGTATCATCAAGGGAAGCGACACGAAGGAGGGCAAAATTGTGGTGGCGAATAATGACGAGGAAATAAAATTGGTGACAATATAATAATAATAATAATAATAATAATAATAATAATAATAATAATAATAATGATTTATTTTAGCTGGCAGAGTTAATGCCGTAAGGCCTTCTCTTCCACACAACCAGCAAAAACCTACATATGCACGAACTTACAAAGAATTCAACAATTTGATTTAGTTGAGAGTTACATGTATACAAGAGTTATTTACGAATTAAGGAACAAAATACTATGAACTATTAATTAAACACTGAAATAAACTGTATAGCAGAATTAAGCTAAAATACATAGAATGTTAATATATTTCAAATAATATTAGATAATAGAAAGAGATTATTATGAGACAATTTTGAAAATACAGCACTATCAGAATGATGTCTAAAGAAAGAAGTAACAATGTAGTCGGTTATAGTTTAAATCAGTATGATTGGAGTGAAATGCTAATTAGGTTATCTTTTAAGCTTTTTAAAGGTGTTTATTGTCTTGCAGCCCCTAATACTTTGTGACAAAGATTTCCATTGACGCGAGGTGGACACTGTAAAAGATGATGAATAACAAGATGTTCTATGAAGAGGTATACCGGTACTTAACACGCCACAGATAAGTGATCTGGTATTTACGTCGTGGTTAGAGTATAGATAAGAGAAAAGAGACGAAAGGTAATTTGGTGTTAAGGTGTGCAGAATTCGAAAGAGTAAAGACAAAGAGTGTAAAGTTCAGAGTTCTTTAAGTCGGAGCCACGAAAGATTTGCGAAGGACGGTGATAGTGATCCTATCGTCGGATGTTGCACACGTATCTGACGCACATATTCTGAGCTCGCTGTAACTTGACTGACAGTTCAGAACATAGGTCACTTAACAAAACGTCACAATAATCGAAGTGCGGCATTACTAGGGTCTGTACTAGGGTAAGTTTTAGTTGCTGGGGCAAGAAGTTTCTCAAGCGACTCAAACAGTGATTGGAGGAACAGATTTTTTTATCTTTTCTTTAACTTGAAAATTCCAACTTAGATTATTATCTAAAAAGAAGCCAAGACTTTTTACGACAGATGAATAAGGGATTAGCGTGTTGTAAGGGTAACAACTGATAAGAGTGAATCGGTGACAAAATGTTGCAGTGGCAAAATGTAATATGCAGGCTTCGGACTTCGGACCCAATGGAGCAGTTCATTGGAAAATCCGCATAACGGCGTACTGAGTATAGTGGTAAAGCGTACAGTGAGTGGGGGTACTGTAGAATGAATGACAACAAATACGTAAAGGAAAACGCTCTGGATTTGAAGGTTCTGACGAATCATTTGGTTTTCATACAAACTGTGTCTGAAACTATTACACGGTTAGAAAAGTCAGAGCAAGAGATGCCGGAAGCCCTCAAATTATTTGAGAAAATGATGCAGAGAATTAATGAGACATCAAGTACACCGGTTATTGAACGTGTAAAACAGAAGTGGAAATCAATTTTATGTAAAAATAACTGATATGGAACATAGTGTATTATAAACAACAAATTAGTGGACATCGAGTCACCCGAGAATAAAGGACTGTCTCTTAAAGACTGCAATGATGTTAGGTTTTTTCGTTTTGTTTCGATCACGTCATGCGACGTAGAGCACAGCTTTCTACAGTACAAACTTTGCCAGATAACCGAAAAAGATTTACGTTTGAGACGCTGAGAATATATCTTGTAGTAGGTACATTGCAATTCGGTACTGTAACTGCACTTCCTAAAGACGACCATTAGGATATATGAAAAAATTAAAATTGTTACATGCTTATTTCCACAATTAACACTGTGTGTAATTAAACACAAATGCTCATAAAAGACAGGAGAATAAATGCTTTTCACATTCTTTTGACATTATCATTGTGTAATGTATATTTACTTTCAGAATGTACATATGTGTGTTTCCCCATACTACAGTACTCTGCTCTAAATATCAATGTTGTTACCTCAACACATCTCTATCTACCTGCAGCGAGTCAACAACCTATAGTGCATGCACAGTAAACTTATTGTATCGGGACCAAAGTCTCGAAGCCTTGTAATATGTAACGAAATCACCGGGTGAGGAAAAATTGGTGACGAAAATTTCGGATCACCTATACAGCAACCCTTATTTCCTGTTTAATTTCTGTAAGCTTTTGTGAATCACCCTGTAGTATGTCAATGTATTTTGTTCACAAAAATTAAACAGAAACTTTCGTAATTTTAAGGAGGAGTGAATTCTGTTTCTGCAGTAAATCGGATAATGACACGTAGGTAAGTGAAAGTTTAATAGAAAGTTCTTCTTCTTCTTCTTCTTCTTCTTCTTCTTCTTCTTCTTCTTCTTCAGCTACAGGGATTATGCCTATTGGCCTGTTCCGTCTTCAAGGTTTAAATCATCTGTCCATCTTATTTAGGTCTTCCGACATTTCCATATCATGTTTGTGCATAATCCGTAATTTGTTTTGGTAATCTATAATTAGTCATTCTTGTAATATGTTGGTACCAATTTTGTTTCTGATTTTTAATATTTTCTTCTAAATTAAAAATATTTAATAATTGTCGGATATTTTCATTTCTTTGATGATCCAATAAAGTATAACCGGCAACACCTCGTAGGAACTTCATTTCACTTACTTGAAATTTTCTTTTTGATGCGAGGTTTAATGACCAGTTTTCTGAGCTGTAAGTTAATAGTGGAACTGCTAAGGTTTTGTAAAATTTTAATTCTGTTGAGCGCTGTGTTTTATTTCTTAAAGTTCTTCTTACACATCTGTTGGAATTTGCTCAACTTATTGTTAATATCCTGTTCACCCAAATAAGATATATTGCAGCCTAAGTAGTTAAAAGAAGATATATGTTCTATAGTTCCTTGATTAAAAACTATTTTGTGCGAGATCGTGCGTATTTGCTTGTTTTCCGCACAGAACCAATACGCGGTAAGTGTGAAATACCACATTCAGTATTCCCAACGTAACACACATAACAATTTCCCTCTTCTTACCGCTTAAGCGCGACATTCATTCTACTGCTTTAGGCTTTTAACATATTATTTTTAGAGACGTTTAACATATTAATAATTATAAATTGGAAACTTACCACTGCAATTTCACCTAAATTGCAATGTTAATTATTGTTTTTAAATATTTGCAAAATTTAAGTAAAGTCTACTACTCCACGAAACTTATTGCATTACTGATACAAGTAACATTAAGAAAGCCGTGAAAAAAATCAACAAGATTCCAGATGCCGATGTTATTACTGCAATATGTTATATAAATAATATTGTTAAAATATTGAAATGAAAAATAAATCATTACATAACCTTACCGTTTGTTTTAAGTTCGCATTTATAGACTGGGGGGAAAAAAAGACAGACGTATATCACGGCCTGCTGGAGTATAGTAAACACAGAAAACATATTTTGGTTTTCCGAAGTTGCCGTCATTAAACAGAAACCAACATGGAGATTTCATTACAACTAATCAGTAATTCGTCTTTCAGGTATGTAATAAACGATCTTCGCACAAAATAATGTACGATACACGAGCGGTATGTTTGTTTTCATGTTCTCGGAAATTAAAAAAGCTCAACTACGTTTCGCTTTTTCAATCTTTTCCTCGACCATGAAAACGTCAACATACCGCTCTTGTAACGTATATTACTATTACATCGCCTATGGTTAAGCCCTTTGAAAGCCATTGCTTTAGTATTTCATTAGAAATTTTTAGATTATATTGTAGATAGTTTATAGTAATTAATAATTAGAAATAAAGAGATACAATGAAGGCAAACTCTTGTGTGTATGACCAAAGTGGAGTCATAATCTGTTAATGCTTTACAGAAGTGAAACAAAACCACACTGAACGCCTTGCACGAAATTCAATAGAAAATAACACGGACTCATTTGTCTGTACATGAAATGTGTACACCCCGGAAATTACAGTGTAAAACACGGCAGAAATGTTCATTTATGAGCAAGTCATTGTGAATTCACTGCACGATTCGGTTCGGTTTAGTGAATCACAGGACTTACAATTCAATCTGAATGCTCGTGCTGGCAACTGTATCGAGTTACCAACAAACAAGTTAAATACCGACTGTCCGAAGTGTAATTTGTTTCAGCGGGAACAATGCTGGCAGGGCTTTAATATTTGCATCTAGATCTGCAGCTAATTACAGATATTTTGTGTTCGCATGGCAGCTTGTATACATGGAAGTAATCTCAGTTTGAAACAAGGGCTAAAAATACAAATACAACTTTAGATTAAATTAAATTGAGCTTTCAAGTGAGGTCATTATTTTAAGTTACAATATAATACGCGCAAGTACAATTAGGAAAACTCTCAGAATTAAAGGGAGAAAAAGCATTCTGTTAAAAATTAATATAATTGCAGTCCAGATTTGACTTCAACATGAAATCAGCCTGAACAAAAAAATAAGACTTTGAATACATGATGTAGAAATACGTACGAATTTAGGAGCATTTAAAGTTATTAGGCTAAAGCAAGGAGATGCACTATCACCTTTACTTTTTAACTTCGCTCTAGAGTATGCCATTAGGAAAGTTCAGGATAACACAGATTGTTTGGAATTGTACGGGTTACATCAGCTTCTTGTCTATGCAGATGACGTGAATATGATAGGAGAAATTCCACAAACGATTAAGGAAAACGCCGAAATTCTACTTGAAGCAAGTAAAGAGATAGGGTTGGAAGTAAATCCCGAAAAGATTAAGTATATAATTATGTCTCGCGATTAGAATATTGTACGAAATGGAACTATGAAAGTTGGAGATTTGTCCTTCGAAGAGGTGGAAAAATTCAAATATCTTGGAGCAACAGTAACAAATGTAAATGACACTCGGGAGGAAATTAAACGCAGAATAAACATGGGAAATGCCTGCTATTATACGGTTGAGAAGCTTTTGTTATCTAGTCTTTTGTCAAAGAACCAGAAAGTTAGAATTATAAAACAGATATATAACACCAGTTTTTCTGTATGGTTGTGAAACTTTGATTCTTACTTTGAGGCAGGAACAGAGATTAAGAGTGTTTGAGAATAAGGTCTTAGGAAAATATTTGGGGCTAAAGGGATGAAGTTACAGTTGAATGGAGAAAGTTACACAACGCAGAGCTGCACGCATTTTATCCTTCACCTGACATAATTAGGAACATTAAATCCAGACGTTTCAGATGGGCAGGGTATGTAGAACGTATCGGCGAATCCAGAAATGCATATAGAGTGTTAGTTGGGAGGCCAGAGGGGAAAAGAACTTTGGGAAGGCCGAGACGTAATAATATTAAAATGGATTTGAGGGAGGTGGGATATGATGGCAGGGACTGGATTAATATTGCTCAGAATAGGGACCAATGGCGGGCTTATATGAGGGAGT
This sequence comes from Periplaneta americana, assembly GCF_040183065.1. Classification (NCBI taxonomy): domain Eukaryota; kingdom Metazoa; phylum Arthropoda; class Insecta; order Blattodea; family Blattidae; genus Periplaneta; species Periplaneta americana. The sequence continues at coordinate 22,103,034 of NC_091129.1, read as the reverse complement.
CAATGAACCTCCGGGTTCCTTAAAAGCCAGTAAGTAAGTAATTAATTAAGAAAGTAAGTAAATAAGGAAACATTAATAATGCTGGTCAGTTTGTTGTCTTCCAGTGTATTGAAGTGTCTGTAAATGTGATTACAATAAGTGTCATACAAAAAGCGCTTTCTGTGTTTTTTTTTATTTTAGTAGGTTATTTTACGATGCGTTATCAACATCTTAGGTTATTAAGCGTCTGAATGAGATGAAGGTGATAATGCCGGTGAAATGCGTCCGGAGACAAACACTGAAAGTTACCCAGCATTTTCTCATATTGGATTGAGGGAAAACCCCGGAAAAAAACCTCAACCAGGTAACTTTCCCCGATCGGAAATCGAACCTGGGCCACCTGGTTTCGAGGCTAGACGCGCTTGGACAATGCCCTAAAGGCGAGCTACTGATCAATGCTAGACATCATCGTGTACGACATGCTTTGGCGACATCGTTAAAAACTTTAAATTGGGAAATTCTTGAGGAAGTACATTGTGTATCATCAGATGGTTCTTTTAGACGGGCAGACATAATTGCTATCTACGGACGCTTAAAACGGGCTCTTGTTCTTGACCCTACTATCCGTTTCGAAAGAAACCTAAATCAGGCCACCGAAGTTGATATTGAGAAGAAGTCCATATATGAACCTTGTCTGCCTTATCTTTCTCAGAAGTACAACGTCCCTCTTAAACAATGGTCTGTCATTGGTTTGCTGTTTGGCAGTAGAGGTTCTATTTCCAAATTCACATGGAATTATCTTAAGGAACTTCACTTTCCTTTTGATTATGTAATGTCTGTCCTTATAAATATTATCAAGGATTCTCTTCAAATATTACATCATCATCTGTATTTCAATTAATCCACTTATATTTGCCTTCAACAATTAACTTTCTTTTTTCTTTAATGTATCACATCACATTATATTGTACATGTTTATTGTATTCAGGACATTGTGGTCACTCTAATTCTTTTAGCTGATGTCTATAATTTAGAATTTATATATACGTAAGAATTTAGGAACATTTAAGGCTATTAGAAAACATTAATAATGCTGGTCAGTTTGTTGTCTTCCAGTGTATTGAAGTGTCTGTAAATGTGATTACAATAAGTGTTATGGGAAAAGTGCTTTCTGTGTCGGAAAAATTGAAAATCTTACGAAATTACGATGAAAACAGTACTCTTAATCAGAAGCAACTCTCTGATTCATTACCAAAATGAATTATTATTCAGCACATAATTATAAACGAAATAAACTTTATTATTTCGTTTATAGTAGTCATATCATTAATAACATTATACAATTCATTTTCATGACCATGCCTTAATAATTATTATTATAATTTTAATAGTTGTATCATGCGAGGCCTGTCTAAAAAGTATCCGACCTTAATTTTTCCCGCGTAAAGTTGTGATTATAAGGCGGCGCCACTGTGCATGGTAGAAGGAGGAACTGTAATGCGCATGCTTGAATTTTTTCACCGCATTCGCTTGTGCCAGTCACTGGCTGGTGGTCGCCAAGTAAGGTGCTGTTCTAGGTGTTTGTCGGATTTAGTTTTCTCGCAAGATGACTGAACGAATTGAGCAAAGATACTGCATCAAATTTTGTCAAAAGCTTGGTGATTCTCAAAGTCAAACAATTCGTAAGATTCAGCAGGTGTTTGGGGAAGATGCGATGGGTGTAACACAAATTAAGGAGTGGTTCAACCGATTCAAAGATGGCCGCACATCAGCGGAGAGTGAGCAGCGTTGTGGCAGGCCCCAAACTGCTCGGAGTGCAGCTGTTGTTGAGAGGGTGCGAAATTTGGTGATGGCAGATCGTCGTTTGACCGTGCGGGAGATTGCCGAAGAGGTTGGAGTGAGTAAAGATTCTGCACATGCAATTTTGCGTGATGATTTGAACATGAACCGAGTGGCTGCGAAATTCTTGCCCAAGTTGTTGTCCCCGGAACAAAAGGACCTCCGTCGTGACGTTGCACAGGACCTTCTGGACACCGCCAACACTGATCCTGGGTTTCTGAACATCGTGATAACTGGAGATGAGTCATGGGTGTACGGGTACGACCCAGGAACAAAAAGACAGTCGTCGCAATGGAAGCATCCCGAGTCTCCAAGGCCGAAGAAAGCGCGGCAGGTGCGAAGCAAAATCAAGGTGATGCTGACTGTTTTCTTTGATGTCCGTGGAATTGTGCATCACGAATACGCACCGGAAGGACAAATGGTGACAAAGGAGTACTATCACGATGTTCTCCGGCGACTCCGTGATGCAGTTCGGCGCAAAAGACCAGACATGTGGACGGCGAACAACTGGCACTTGCATCACGACAACGCCCCCGCACATTCATCCCAATTGATACACACTTTCTTGGCCAAACATGGAATTACAACCGTTCACCAACCTCCCTACTCTCCAGACCTGGCTCCTTGCGACTTCTGGTTGTTTCCAAAATTGAAGACACCACTGAAAGGATCCCATTTTGAGAGTAGAGAAGAGATAATGCGGAATGCGACGACGGAGCTGAACACCATTCCAAAAGAAGACTTCCAGAGGTGTTTCCGGCAGTGGAAGGATCGGTGGGCTAAGTGTGTGCAAGCACAAGGGGCCTACTTTGAAGGGGATTAGGGTCCCAACCCCGTCAGGTATTTGAAATATTTTTTCTGGCTAAAGGTCGGATACTTTTTAGACAGACCTCGTATATAATAATTGCAATAATTTTCAATAAATATATTAACCGATTTTTATTGGAAGGAATTGCATCATCAACATTAAGGACGATAATAAAAAAAATCGCGACTCTATCACTGCAGCTGCGATGTCGGGAGGATGTTAAGCGAAGGAAAATGAAGTGTGCTAAACATGAGGACTTGGAGAACGACAAACATCTATAAGTGACTCTTTTCGAAAGAATTAAGTACAGTACATATTGTAAATGTCTTGACGTACAGTACAGTAATTACATAATTGAGTAATACTGTATTACTTTTCATGACTCATGTATTTAAATAAAGAAACATACTAATAGATACTGTATATAGGTCAAAATTACTATACCCGCCTAATACGTGATCCCGGTTAATATGCGGTTTACACGCATTCCAGGGTTGGGCGAGTAAACTACCTACGTATTTTACGTGTAATATACACGTAAAATGTATAATATAGGGAACTGTTTTATACACGGAGTAATAACCTATATAAACATCAATTACTTCATTCCTTTTTAGTCATGATAAGAAAAATGTCTGTTGCAGCAGAAAAAAAAATTAATTGTTTGTGATTTTATACCGTAGTCATTACATATTATATTATAAAATTTGTTCATACTTATTTTCATTCACTCTAATACTGAGGAAAATAGCAATGTTTTGATAATCCATGTTGAATCTTTCGTACACTACTTTTAACACTTGCATATAAATAATTGATTAAATGGCGATCTTACTCGTGTTAATTAGGCTATGTAACACGAGTAAGATCGCCATTTAACCAATTATTTATAACAATGTTTTGTTTACTTTCAGTTTGTTTCTTGGGAAAAACTCATAACATCCTATTTTAGGGGGAAAATATATAAAACATAAGTAATAGTGAATAAACCTAACATTAGCAACTAATATCACTTGTTAAATACATTGTGGCAATTACAACAAAATTAATTATACTAAATAGTTTTTACTGACTTCACGAAATTTTGGTTCTTTCACTTTTGGCGTTTTAAAAATAAGGCCTTTTTATGACATAACACTTAAAGTTAAATACTATGATTTGAACATACTAACTAATTAAATGTAATAATTTTTCAAATTGTATGTGGTTAATGACTAATCATCAAAGAGCTGGAAAGCATGGCTGAATAGACATTTTGTATGTCACAATATTACTTACTTACTTACAAATGGCTTTTAAGGAACCCGCAGGTTCATTGCCGCCGCCCTCACAAAAGCCCGCCATCGGTCCCTATCCTATGCAAGATTAATCCAATCTCTATCATCATATCCCATTAGAAAAAGAAAGAAAGAAAAATTACAACAAAACGCAGACTCTTTTTAGCAATGTGTGATATCTGGCTAAATAATGCTGATATTCAAAGCAAGTGTCAAACTTTGGTTTCCAGCATCCCTGACAAAATCAACGTGTTAATAAAGAATAAGGGAATGTTCACAAAATATTAGTTATCTCCAGACTCAATTTTCTGTTCATTATTTCTGTGCAAAATACATTTTTGTTCATTATTACTGCCGATAAGTACAGCTTTGTTATACATATAATAATTAATTTACTCTAATAATTTTTCTACGTCTGTAATTTGATATTTGGTGTCGTCATCCACACCAAATATCAAAGGCGTAGTTTTATTTAAACAATATCCTGGTGCCAAAAAATGGATTTGTAAACACGAAGGACTCTTCAACTGCGAATGGCGCGATGGCATTAAAATGGTTGGAAATGTTGCTGCAGTAGGTGCTGTGCCGGGAAGATCTCATGACAACCGTTGTATGCATTGCCACAACGAGGTTGAAACTCTTGCACACGTCCTGGGATCCTGTCCGCACGGCGAAGGTCTGCGAAACGCTAGACACCACCAAGTACGATCAATTATAGCCACTGCCCTTCAAGATGCCGATTACAACACCTTTGAAGAAGTTCATGGTCTCTCCGTCATTAGCAGTACACGGCGCATAGATATAATAGCTTTCAAGGAATCTACAAGATCTGGATTCATAATTGATCCCACTCTGCGTTTCGAAGCGAATGAGGAACAGCCAGCAGAAATGGATAAAGAAAAAAAGAATATCTGCATTCCTACCAGTTCCTATTACCTCCATAATTACCAGCTAAAAGAGCTTGAAGTAATCGGACTTATGGTTGGAGCAAGAGGTACCGCTACTCTCTTCATGAAAGTTGTGCTTAAGAGGCTTGGAATACCTACATCTATTATTCCGGTTGTAACCTTAGCTGCATTGAAAGGATCAATTGCTTTCCTGAAGCATTACCTGTATTCGAAATGAAACCAAGTTCGTTAGCATTGTTTACTTTTTTGTAACACTTACCTTTTTAATAATAGGTTAATTTCCACTAATCTTAAAATGTATTTGCAGCTATGCACTTATAAGAGTTTCATTGTCAAAACAAAATCAATAGTTCACTGAACTTGCAAACATTTATATGGTTAAATACTCTTTGTCCCTTGTGGCAGCTCACAAATGGTGAGAAGATTTCTAAATTATAAAACCTATCCTTTTACATTTATGTAATCTTCACTCTTTTCCACCTATTTATCAACAGTAATCTCACTAGACGTTTTGATTTATCTAGAGAAAATCAAAACTCGAGTGGGATTTAATTGACTATTACACGATTACAAGAAATTATATAAAGATTAGAAGTAACGAAGTACTCCAATACAATAAAATATTAATTGACTTACGAAAATGCAACTGTCTTCAAATGTATTATTGTACCATCTCAACGTTACAAATATTACGCTAGATGCATGCTAGATGGCAGTAATGAGCAATGCCTTCTCGTCGAGAAGTTCTCGATCTTTTATATACGATGCCAATGTTACTAGTCAAGAAGGTTTTGTTGATTCAGTTTCATTTTTATTAAAATGCAACATTCCACTTCAATTATCCGAATCCCAGTAATCAACGTCACTTGACAGATGATTTTCAATAAATCTTAATATTAAACAATCTCTGATACGTGACTATCCATAATATCATATAGCAGAAGCTATAACATAACCTAACTAATATACACAAGTGTTAGACAAGTTTTAACTAACGACGATGACATAAAAAAACATGAATAATTTTAAAAGGAATAATTATTGAATGTACAATTTTCAAATTTGAATGTGGTTGGTGGTTCAATTGATGTTATATTGGACGTGTGCGTAATAGAAGTGGAACTCGTTGATTTAGGCCTGCATGGTGTATTCAACTTATTCAGGATTTCCGAATGGTGCTCTTCATTTATTTGTAAATCGGATTTCAGAAGATGCACAGGTATGATCAGTGATTTTTATTAATTCTTGTTCTTGAATGCCAATGCGAGTCATATTTGAAACTGCTGTGCATCGACTGGAGTGGTTTGAAATTATATATATATATATATATATATATATATATATATATATATATATATATATATATATATATATATATATTTGACGTCCAGACCATCGCAGTTTCAAATGTTGGCAAATAAAGAAACAAATGCTAGGGACGCGATAAAATTAAACAAATGCTAGGGACGCAATAAAATTAAACAAATGCTAGGGACGCGATAAAATTGTGCGATAAGCAGCCGTGATTGGTTGAAATACGTCTTTTCGTACCGTTTTATTGGTCAAAAGTAGTATGACGTAGTAAGAGTGTAATAGTCTCCCAAAAATCTTACTTCTTGCGAATTATTATAATTTCTCTGACCATAAACAATAAGAGATATTCTTAAACTGACAAATTCAGTCACGTTTTATGACACAGTATGTTCAAGAGAGTAATTGAGTGATGAAGAACTGCATTAATTATGGTAGTCTTCTTCCAAGTGGCTTCATCAAACTAGAAACACAATGAATCGAAACGATCTCTCTTTAAGTGAAAAAATCCGTATGATGTAGCACCTTATTTCTGAAATGTTTCAAGTAATTACATAAGCCTATGTTACTTTCATATTTCTTTCTGTTGTAAAATCTGTTTTTGTTTATTTGCTTTTCATTCTATACTCGGCTCATTCATCTAATAAATGTCATCCTCATCAGTCATCATTATCATCACTATCACGATCGTCGTAAGAAAAATGTAGGCTATGACAAATGATATATTATATCCTTCCCCCTAAGAAAAAGAACATCTCAGCAGTCAAAAGTGGTCTGCCATATTTAAAGATGTAAAGGCTTGCAGTTCGATTATGGCGGGGAACATTGGTTCTACTTTTTTCACGTCTCTTTCTTTTTCTTTATCCATTTTCTCTGTTTCTCTATTATCTATTAATAGTAACATATGTCCTTCTTTTATGTATATCTACTCTCTGGATACTTAATTCTAATTCTGTCTTTTGCTTCTTCGTTTCTTTCCTTAAAGTTTATCTCCCTTATTCTACTTAGAAATGTTTTTATTGAACAGAACTAGACTCTTGCGGAAGTTTCTAAAGAATTTGCTTTACATGAACAAGTTATTATTTTTTTCTCTCCTCTCTCTTCCTTTTTTCCCTTTTTATTATCTTGATCATCATCATCATTATCATCATCATCATCCTTCATGCATTAGGAAATTGATTCCTGTATCAGCTACTGAAATTGGTCCATCCATCTTTTGGCTGGTCTTCCAATATCTCTTCTTCCCCGAGGTTTATATTTCCAAAACTTATATGGTATCCTGTCCTCCTGCGTCCTTGAAATGTGAGACATCCATGTATTCCTATATTATTCTATTTTGTTGTTTAATTCATATATCTCAAGTTCTTCTCTTATTTCTTCGTTTCTTTTATGTTCTATTTTCCTGTAACCTGCTACGCTTCTCAAAAGTTTCATGTCATTTGTTTGTAATCTAGAGGCATCTTTCTTTTTCATAACCCATGTTTCGCTTCCGTATAGTAAACTGGGCACTGACATCACCTTATAAAATTTTAACAATGTATCTTTTCTAGCTTTTGATTTCAGGGTTCTTCTTATTGTTCCATTTATGTAATTAAATGTTTCTATTTTTTCTTTTTGATCATAGTCTCCTTTATAAGATAAGGTAACACCCAAAAATTTAAATTTACTTACCTGTTCTATGATATTGTTTCCTATTACTATTTTAGATCTTACAGGAGATTTGCCACAAAATGCCATAGTTTTAGTCTTATGTACAGATATCTCCATATTATAGTTCTTATTTATTTTCCATAACTCATGTACTGCATTCTGTAGGTTATTTTCATTATTTACTATTACTACCTGATCGTCAGCGAATAGCATCGTCATTATGAAATTATCTTAATTAAAATTCTGTGTATAGTTCTTAATTTTTATTTTCCATTTTCTTAATATATATAATCTTGATATTTTACGTAATTGTTTGTATCTGTATCCTATATAGTACGTTTTTTATATTCAACATTTTATGTCTTGTAACCCACATGTATTCTCCTATTAGTATATTTATTTTTAGTTGGTTATTTAACGACGCTGTATCAACTACTAGGTTATTTAGTAACTATAAGATTAGTGATAGCGAGATGGTATTTGGTGAGATGAGGCCGAGGATTCGCCATAGATTACCTGACATTTACCTTACGGTTGGGAAAAACCTCGGAAAAACCCAACCAGGTAATCTCCCCAAGTGAGGTCCGAACTCGCGCCCGAACGCAACTTCAGACCAGCAGGCTAGCTCCTTAAACGACTGAGCCATGCCGGTTGCTCCTATTAGTATATTAACTGTATAATATATCTCAAGTCAATTAATCGTCAAGTTTATCTGGAGCAATTTATGTCTTATAAATTGTATAATATATTCCTCTTAAGCTATATTATCTACTTGATTTTGATTATATGTAATTTTCAACTTTATTTTCTATATTCTTCTTACATTATGTAACTGAACTTGACTACAGGATGATTCGTTTGAGTATGAATAAAATAAAAACACCGTAAAACATTTACTACTGAACTTTATTTGTTGAAAATTTGTGCATACAACACTGAAAGATGGGAGATTCCTCAGAGCTCAACATGATCCCCATTGCGCACCCTGCACAACTCATAACGGTGATGCAATTCAGCCCATGTCCGTTGTAACATAAGGGAGGCGATTTATTGAAAAGCTTGAGTAATTTTTATTCTCAGATCATCAATGTTCCTGGTTTTCTGTGAATAGACAATGTCTGTAACAAAACCCCACACGAAGAAGTCAGAAGGGGTTAGATCTGGCGAATTTGGGGACCTAGCCAAGAGATAGCTGCTTCTCGTACTTGGTTTCGAATGCTATTTCCTGCATGTTTTATTTTTTTTTACACAGAACCTGGTTCTACAAGTTTTCGATACCACAACATTATGGAATCGTATTTAGGTACATTACGCACACCAGAAGAAGTCTAAATTCCCTTTTAACTCTTTTAACACTCTCAAATTTAACATACCAAAGAACACATTGTGCCCGCTGTTGATCTGTAATAGCCATTATAATTATATACTTTTTTCATTTTACCTTTGGGATTATGCACTGTTGATTGTCATAATACGAAAACTCCCATGTTTTAATAAAAATATCACCAGCAAGAAATTTTTCCTACTATCATAATACGAGTACCTTTATAATAATAAATTAATATTATCCATATCCAAACGTATCAGACTGTATGTATTTGTAATTTTCTACTATATTTTATATAATCTTTAAGATATCTTCGTTTAGGTTGTTTTGTATTCAATTACATAATTTTGTATTTCATTTTATTATTTATTATTATTATTATTATTATTATTATTATTATCCTTTTATTTTCAAATACAATTACTTTTATCTCATTATGCTATGTAGTTTAGTCATCCATTTTATCCCGTCCATTCATTGTCATTACTGTCGTTGTATTATAATCTTGTATATCTTTGTAATACTATTTTATATGATTCCATTCTTCATTTATGATTCCATTATTACATTTCTAATTATCATTTTAATTAATTGCCACTAATTTAAATATTTCTTTGTACTTTTATTGTAAATTATTGCTAATGTTTTTGATATATTGTTTGTGCTGAACTGTAATTGGCCTCTGGCTGTTATACAGCACATTAAATATAAGTAAATAAATAAATAAATAAATAAATTTTATTATTATTATTATTATTATTATTATTATTATTATTATTATTATTATTATTATTATTATTATTATTATTATTATTATTATTATTATTATTATATTCAAACCTGGTTAAGTGAAAGAGAAGTCCTTATAGCCTTAACTTTGCCAGGCAAAATTAAACTACTACTGCTACTACGTTTAATTTGATTCTCGTCTATATCACATTTCTCTGTCTACTTTCGTAATTTATCCCTCTTCTCATTTTTTCTGAAATTCCTCTCTTTTCTTTTAAATTTCTCTAGCCTATATCCTTTTTTATTTCTCTCTCTCTTATTTTCTTTTAAATTTCTCTCCCTTTCTTCATTTCTTCTTTCTTGATTCATTTCAAATTTTATCCTTCTTTTTTAAATTGCCTATTAACTTTTCTTCTCTTTCAAATTTAACTATTTTCTAATTTTCTTTAAAATTTATCTCCCGATTTTCAATGTCTTTCTTTTTTTCTTTCTACTTTCTCTCTATTCGTTCTTCCAAATTTCTCCTCTTTCTTTCTTCATTTGTCCGTCCTATTTGCTTGTGAATTTCACTGCATTTTTCTTAAATTGTGTATCTTATTTTCTTTCAAATTTGTCTCCGTTTTTTTTCATTTTCTCTCTCATATTATTCCTTATTTTTCTCCTGGTTTTCTTGCTTTTTATCTTTCTCCACACTTCTCTGCTTTCTTTCTTAATTTGTTTCTTTTAATTTTTACATATCCGTCCCATTTTTACAATTTTGCCCCTTTTCTTTTCTTTGAAATTTCCCTTCCTTCATTCTTCAGTTTCCTGTCTTTTATTTCAAAATGTCCTCCTTACTTCCTTAATTTGTCAATATTCTTCCAAATTCCTCTCTCTTCTTCATTTCTCTCTCTACTTTTCTTTTATATTCATCACTCTTTTTAATTTTTCTTTCTTCCTTTTTCTCTCAAATTTCTCTTCCTTTAATTTTCATTTCGCTGTATACTCTAGTTCATGTATTTCTTTTTTTTTCCTTTCCATCATAAAATATCTGCCTACTATAAAAACAGTTTCTCCTTACTAGGCGTAATTTTCTTGGATATTTATTTTTGGAGGTTTTTTTTTTATCTTTTCGCGCTCTCAAATTCCCGCTCATAACCTCTTCAGAAATTGATAGCTCACAGCAACTGAAGGGTTCAGAACCATAGTGGGCCAAGCGCCATTTACTGAAGACTTAGAAAACAAGGGTTAAAATGAAGTCATTAGCATAATTCAATGGAAACATATAGCAAGTAATATAAAGTATACACATTAAAATGAAATGATACGTCAATCTTCATTAAACTATGGCAGCCGTGGCGAAAATGTAGCTCACGAGCACATTGTGGCTCGCAATGGTAGCTATGCATTTCTCTTCCTTCCTACCTCCCCCAACCTCCCACCCTCTCACTCACTGGAGTCAAACTCCGTTCCATTCGTATTTGTCTCTGACCTGCGAGTGGCGTATCGTCGCAATATCTCTCTCGAAACCATGTACCTCTAAAAAAACGAAAGTTTCAAGTAGGATGGGAGGACGCATTTTTTTGCTGCCAATATGATGAGAATATTAAATGTATGATTTGTTCACAAGTATTACAAGGAAAACGGTTGTATAAGATAAAACGGCATTATACTACATGTTAATCATGAAACATTAAAAGGTTTACGTCGATCCTTTTTCAGTAGATGTACGAATACTGCCGTTAGATCTTCAATTTAAACTCACAGATTTACAATGTGATGTTAAATGAAAGCTAGATGTAAGGACTTGACAAATGTTGAACTTTCCAAATCTCTGCTAAAAATTAAATATCCGAAGCTTCGTTCTTTCGCTTGCTCTGTTGAAGCCATGTTCACTACAACTTACGTTTGTGAAAAATTATTTTCAACAATGAAAATAGTAAAAACCTAATTTATGTAGATTACGACTGACAGACAAATACCTTCGTGATCAACTACGACTGGCAGTAAGTGACATAATTCCTGATTTTGAAATTCTGTCGTATGTTTTCTTGTTCATTTCTTTCTTCGTTACACGTACTAAACATTAGTTTGTAACCATATACTCTATAAAATTATATTTAAATGCTTGACGTAAGGATAATGAAAATCCGTTAATAAGTCAGACAGTTGGTTCACTTCCCTTCGGGTGTCCGCCTCCCTCCGTAGGTGCTATGCACGTTGCAGGTTACACAGTGGCTCGGCGCACGATTACATTTTCGCCACGGCTGAACTATCGTATTCACTTAACTTTAAACCTTGCTTTCTCCATTTTTAATACATGGCGCTTGGCCAACTATGGCTCTAAACCCTTCAATTCATGTAAGTTAGTTTGTATCTTGCAAATGTACTGTATTTGGTAGGCCAAAGTTTTACAATCTCTCATAATCCTTGTATTTTTGGAGCTATATTTTTGTAGTCTACAGAGTTTTTAATTTGTGTTTATTTTTTTTCTTGGTAGTATCCCTTTTTTTAACCTTTTCTCAATTTTGTTACATGATTTCCTCTCGTGTAAAATATTCCTTCACTGGCACAGTACTTTGCTTACAAAGATACGCATACGTATATAACTCCACACACATATTTTTAACGCAGTCAGTCGCACATAGGTAACATACGCATGAACAGAGTGTCATTTGTTTTTGCTGCGGCGTGTAGACTAATGGCGCAGGGGCTCATCTGTCACTGTCCGGCCAATCTCCAGCGAACCAAGTGGACCGGGAGAGGTTAATCTCTTTCACCGAGAACAACTAATAAAAAATCACAACGTCGTCACTTTTTGTTAACCTCGTCTTTACGAGAAATTTCACCTCTCGCTCTCCTCGTCCTAAACTGATGACCACTTCACTATTATACTTTGTACAGGCCCTCATCATATGCTAACTAATGCGTAACATTAACAGTTCCCCTCTAATAATTGTAATATATTTTCGACTATAGTCAATATATGGCTCGGCTTAAGGCTTTTAAAGAACTCGGAGGTTCATTTGCCGTAATCTCATAAGCCAGTTATTGGTTCCTATACTCAGCAAAATTAATCCAATATCTGCCATCATATCCCACCTCCCACATATCCATTTTAATATTATCTTCCCATCTACGTCTCGGCCTCCCCAAAGGACTTTTTCCCTCCGGCCTCCCAACTAAAGGCCCATTCACAATGAAAATCAAACTTAACCGTAACTTAAACACAGAAGTTTGCGCCCAGGCTACCAGATGGGATCATACACAATGAATCACATAAGCATTGATATAAACATTACCGTAAGACGTTAACATGAAAGTTTGCAAACTCCAAACTTTCATGCTTATGCTTACGTGATTTTCAAACAGAATATAATCGTGGAGCTCTGAAATATACGACAGAATTTGAAGAAATGGCGTCGTTGTTATGTTTCCATGGTTACCAAGTATGTTTGCTTTTATGTTTATGTTCCCATCGTGAATGATGGTATGACTTCTTGATTTTACTGTAACGTTAAGTTAACGCTTACGTTATGTTTAATTTTCATTGTGAATGAGCCTTAACACTATGTTCACCCATACTTGCCACATGCTCTGCCCAAATCAAACGTCTCGATTTAATGTTCCTAATTATGTCAGGTGAAGAATACAATGCGTGCAGTTCTGTGTTGTGTAACTTTCTCCATTCTCCTGTAACTTCATCCTTCTCAGCCCCAAATATTTTCCTAAGAACTTTATTCTCAAACACCCTTAACCTTCGTTCCTCTGTCAAACTAAGAGTCCAAGTTTCACAACCATTCAGAACAACCGGTAATTTAACTGTTTTATAAATTCTTTAAGATTTTTTGACAGCAGACTACATGAAAAAAGCTTCTCAACCGAATAATAACATGCATTTCCCTATTTATTCTGCGTTTAATTTCCTCCCGAGCATCATTTATATTTGTTACTGTTGTTCCAAGATATTTGAATTTTTCTACGCCTTCAAAGGTAAATGTCCAATTTTAATATTTTCATTTTGTACATTAATATTAGAGATAATAATATTTACATGCAAATGCCTTTTAAAAACACGGAGGTTCATTTTTGCCCTCGCATAAGCCCGCCATCGGTCCCTATCCTCAGCAAGATTAATCCAGTCTCTACCATCATATCCCACCTCCCACATATCAGTTTTAATATTATTCTCCCATGAACGTCTCGGCCTCCCCAAAGATCTTTTTCCCTCTGGCCTCTCAACTAACACTCTGTTTGCATTTCTGGATTCCCCCATACGTGCTACATGCCCTGCCCATCTCAAACGTTTGGATTTAATGTTCCTAATTATGTAAGGTGAAGAAGAATACAATTCGTGAAGTTCTGTGTTGTGTAACTTTCTCCATTCTCCTGTAACTTTATCCTTCTTAGCCGCAAATAATTTCCTAAGAACCTTATTCTCAAACTCCGTTCCTCTCAGAAAGTGAGAGTCCAAGTTTCCCAACCATAAAAAAGAACCGGTAATTTAACTGTTTTACAAATTCTAACTTCCAGAGTTTTTGACACCAGACTAGATGACAAAAGCTTATCAACCGAATAATAACACGCAATTCACATATTTATTCTGTGTTTAATTTCCTCCCGAGTGTCATTTATATTTGTTACTGCTGCTCCAAGATATTTGAATTTTTCCACCTCTCCGAAGGATAAATCTCCAATTTTTATATTTCCATCTCGTACAATATTCTGATCACGAGACATATTCATATACGTCGTGTTTTCGGGGTTTACTTCCAAACCTATCGCTTTACTTGCTGCAAGTAAAATTTCCGTGTTTTCCCTAATCGTTTGTGGGTTTTCTCCTAACATATTCACGTCATCCGCATGGACAAGCAGCTGATGTAACCCGTTCAATTCTAAAGTCTCTGTTATCCTGAACTTTCCTAATGGCATATTCTAGAGCGAAGTTAAAAAGTAAAGGTGATAGTGCATCTCCTTGCTTTAGCCCGCAGTGAACTGGAAAAGCATCAGACAGAAGTTGGCCTAAACGGATTCTGCTTTAAGTTTCATTGCGACACATTTTAATTAACCAAACAAGTTTCTTGGGAATACCAAATTCAATAAGGATATTATATAAAAACTTCTCTCTTAACCGAGTCATATGCCTTTTTGACATTACTGGACAAAAAGAACAATTATTCATTTCATTGCAGTCAAGATCTCGCAGAAAATTTTGTAGGTACGTATCGTATGACACAAATTTTTATTTAGTTTTTGCGCATACAATTAATTATCCACAATTTTAAATAACATATTTTTAATATCCTCCAGAAAAAATTAAAACAATAATAACAGTGACAGGTAGATATTGAATCCGTTTCTAACTGTTGTATTCACCTAGCTAAAATAATAAAAAATACTTATTAAAATATGTGCTTACTGATGGAATGTTAAAAGTATAGTTTCTTTTTATAGATTTACAAACTTCCGTTTATACAAAATAAGTTCCTAGTCTATGATTTCCATCAAAACAAAACGAGAAATCTCCTTGAAATTGTAAATGATACAATTGTGTGCATATTGAATATAGAGCAAAGATTTGAGAAGCTACTTTCTCAAAAACAGACACATTTATAGCATTAATTATTTGTTGATTTAGTTATAACTACTGAAACTTTTTTATTTCATTTTTATGTTAATTTTGTATCTGTTACTGAATACAACATAAATGTGTTAATAAGGCATTTCTTGTTTTATTTTGCAAATCATCTCCCCACCCACTCAGCTCTTTACATGACCCCCAGGGGATCGCGACCCACACTTTCGGAAAGGCTTATCTAGGAGATATAAACCAGGCCTGCACAAGTTTTGCGCTCTCCGAGCCGGCTTACAGCTCATGAGCGGAATGGAGATATTAGCTACGCTCTGTATAAGAGTGGAATGGAAGAAGGGGTGATCTCGTAAAAATATACACAAACGGAAGTACTATTACGAGTGTTTATGAAATGAATTCCCGTTCAGTGATTGCAAAACTATCTTGAACTATTACTAGTTAATAAAGCAATATTTATTTTACAGAAATAATAGAAATTCTATAGCTACTTATATGTACAATATCATTTTATTATATTTTTATTTATCAGTATATCAAAACGAGGTTTTATGCTATTGGCAGCTCAAAGGAACAGTAGCCTACTGATCGTAATGAAACATCGGTTACAGATGTTCGATGCCTGCCTTTATTAAAGATGATTATAGAAAACAGTTGCTCACAAATATAAATGTTGAGCCAAATATAGCAATCATTTTCACAGCCAGCCTGTGTAGTCGTGGATATTATTGCTAATGTTTAGTCTTGTAAAACTCAACCAGCCTAGTAGTATTATTGAAACGATCTTTAGCCCTTAAGTCACATTGAAGATCAATAAGTTCGAGCTGTATGTCGTTAAATGTTAAATGTTATGTTCCGTCTTTTAGATTCATCCATACTATACTGTAGCAGTAGGTAAGCAACGTGAAACAGTTACTGAGAATAGGCCTACACACTGAATTCTACAAGTTAACTGAGTGGTCGTTTCCCTCTCCTCTACCTATAGCAAGTCTATGTCATTCTGATGTATCTTCCTCTCCGTTTCGGCGAGCGGTAAACACGGCTCTCCCGCTCCGAAAGAGCGCGCGCGCTCGTTGAGCGCTGTTTGTGCAGGTATGTTATAAAATATAGTCCCGTTACTGTAATTTCCGGCAGCCAATCTCGTTACAGATCGGCTACATTTAAATGTGTGCGTCTTGTGATTCGCTGACGAAGACGTTATTCATTTCTTAAGGCTCGATAAATACTTAATATAATCGCCCGCCATTTTGGCTCTTTCGTTGGCGTTCGCACAAAGAACACGAGGACGTTATTTGCCGCTAAACTATTTGCTGAATTACAGTGCGTTTGATTTATTAACATAGGAGCTACGACATGATAATGTTTAACGGTGTGGCAAATAGATTCCTCATCTGGTAGCTCGGCAACGAAAGAACAAAATTGGCGAACGATACTTAGCTAGACTTTATAGAGCGTTCAATTCCTAAGACGTAAGCAAAGAGGAGGAGTCACGCCGGGAATAACAGCGTCTCGGCTATACATATTTGCATATGTCATAATGTGTTTTATCCATGAACATAACGGAAAACATGCCTTTACTAAATACTTTTAAGTTTGTAAAGTAGGCTTTTATTCAACATTACTTTATTCCACTAGTGAGATAAAGACTTTACCTCACAGTTTGAACTTTATCTCACAGTTCATTAGTATTTTCCTAGTACCGAGTACACACGTACACTTTTCCATTCAACTATTACTCAAGAAGTTAATATATTAGTTACTAGATGCCACAACCTCCACTTGTTTATTACCATTTCTTAAATATATATACACTCAATCTCCTTCTCTTTTCTGTATCTACAACGTCGTAATTTGTGCATCTAATACGTCGTTTTTTTAATTTTGTAATAATTTACCTTTTGGGATGCGAAGTTGGGTTTATAGGATTTTAAAACAACACGCGTTAGCCAATTGAGCTAAACTACACGATGATTAATTACGTTTTAATATTTCTCTTAAGTTTACAGAAGTAAAATGTGAAATTATTTTAATCACATTAGTCCCGTAAACACTTCTAAATAATCCCTGAAACTTAATAAAGACGAAAATACACGTTTAAAATGAAAAAAAAAAAACTATGTATTAAAATTATATAATTAGGCCTAATTATAATTTTTTATTTATCCAACGCCTTAGATACCATTCTTCACTAATCATGGAATCCTACATCATAACCTACCTAGTACACGAATAGATTCTAAAATCATTGCCATGATATGCGATTATATGAGGAATTATTTTCAACATATTTTCTTTTATAAAACAGAAGTTTTCGTTATGATCATGGATAAAATTACGTATGGTACTTGTGAGCGTGATCTTTATTGCGCGAGTGGAAAGATGCACTTACCTCACAAGTACCATAAATAACTATTATCCATGACCATAACGAAAAACATGCCTTTACTAAATACTTTTGCGTTTGTAAAGTAGGCTTTTATTCAACATTACTTTATTCCACTAGTGAGATAAAGACTTTACCTCACAGTTTGAACTTTATCTCACAGTTCATTAGTATTTTCCTAGTACCCGGGCACGCACTACACTTTTCCATTCAACTATTACTCAAGAAGTTAATATATTAGTTACTAGATGTCACTACCTCCACTTGTTTATTACCATTTCTTAAATATATATATATATATATATATATATATATATATATATATATATATATATATATATATATATACACTCAATCTCCTTCTCTTTTCTGTATCTACTACGTCGTAATTTGTGCATCTAATACGTTTTTTTTTTAATTTTGTAATAATTTACCTTTTGGGATGCGAAGTTGGGTTTATAGGATTTTAAAACAACACGCGTTAGCCAATTGAGCTAAACTGACACGATGATTAATTACGTTTTAATATTCCTCTTAAGTTTACAGAAGTAAAATGTGAAATTATTTTAATCACATTAGTCCCGTGAACACTTCCAAATAATCCCTGAAACTTAAAAAAGACGAAAATACACGTTTAAAATGAAAAAAAAAAACTATGTATTAAAATTATATAATTCGGCCTAATTATAATTTGTTATTTATCCAACGCCTTAGATACCATTCTTCACTAATCATGGCCTCCTACATCATAACCTACCGACAACACGTATAGATTCTAAAATCATTGCCATGATATGCGATTATATGAGGAATTATTTTCAACATATTTTCTTTTATAAAACAGAAGTTTTCGTTATGATCATGTGTAAAATTACGTATGGTACTTGTGAGCGTGATCTTTATTGCGGTCGTGTAATTTAAGCACTCGGCTGACGCCTCGTGCTTAAATCTTTCCACTCGTTCGATAAAGATGCACTTACCTCACAAGTACCATAAATAACTATTATTTCATGTATAATTTTAGTTATTTTTATTCGTTATGTAAAAAGTATATACTGTATTTGTAGACATTTATTGTCATGTATTAAACATATTCATTCTTTTTAGTTTATGATTTAGTGCACGTTATTACACGGGTCAATAAACCCTACAGCCAAAGTCGGCGCACAACACGCAATCTCGGTTCTCGTCCGTAACGCATGGCATTGAGAACGACCCTCGGATTGCGAGCGGATTCTGCGTACTGTGTTTTTGTTGCTACGCACTATAATTAATTCTGTGTCTGTTAATTACTCACATTTGACCCTGAAGGTGAGTTCGTTGCTAACCGTCTCGCCCTCCGGGTTCGTGGCCACGCACACGTAATTGCCAGCGCTTTGTCGCGTCACCTTCTGCAGCACCAGGCTCTGGTTGCTCCGTATGATGCGCGCCGATTGGTTGTGGCTTAGCAGCACGCCCTGCAACACAGAAACACCAACGGTACGTTATCACTTGCGGCAAACACATGTGCAGCTGTTTCTAAAACATGACATTTATTTATAGTTTTAATCAAGTCAATCTCTCAGTACTGAAAGTGAAGTTAAATGTATTCATTATATCTCTATATATAAATTGAACTGGTAATAGAAATTACGGGAAAACGGCTGAAGGGAATTTAATAAATAACCCCTCATTTTGAAGCTTGGAACTCAAAGTTTTTCAGAAAAATAGTAGTTTTCAGTGAAATGTCAATTTTTAAACAAAATTTTCCTATTTTCCAAAAACCATCTGTCGTCAGTTTTGAGAACTAGCTAATTGCATTTGAGAATAATAGTACATTATGCAACGAGCCTATAATGATAGTAATTAAGAAGCGAGTATGGATGTTTATGAAACGAGCGCAAAAGGGTTTCATAATTTTCATACGAGTTTCTTAATTACCATTACAGGCGAGTTTCATACGACTTTTTATGCTCGACCATATTTCTAACTCGAAATTATTAATTTTATTTGTATCTAACTGACCTTGAGCAATACCTCGTAATTTCTGAGATGTGCGCAGACGCGAAAGTATTAATTTTTTTTAGGAACAGATGCCCACATTGACGTTGATAGCCTATAAGAACCTACAGAGTAAACTAAATATTAACTTTGAAATAACATTGAAATTAAATTAGATATTGAAAAACAAGATGACAAATTGAATTTATTTGAATATTATTTATAATTAACGCTAATTATTATAGTAACAGAACATAACCTTCTGCGACAGTATTGGATTTCCAGCCTCCGTGACTTTTCGCTATTTCTCTTTCGATTGCATATCCGAGAATAATCGATACTTGCGGTTTTATAACGGTATAAAGCTGACTTGTCATTGGCTGAGGTTTTATAACGGTACAAATCTGACTTGTCATTGGCTGAACACCTGTACTTTAATGAGTAGGTGTACTTTAATGACATGCATTAAAGGGGTGCTACCAGGTGTATAATTACTACATTTCGGCATGGTCGAGCATAAAATAAAATACACAATACAATAAACAAAATTACACGAAGACCATGATCTGCAAGGATACTGACATATTTAGAGCACAAATTAAATTTGTTATTAAAAACTTAACTTACTAAAAATCATTGGAGTAGCTTAATATCAAAGGCGGACATTTGACCTTCAGATGAAATTTAGATAATGTGGATTCTTATACATTTTTTTCATGCTTTTTTTCAGTTATGGTGAAACTATATACAAACTCCCACAAATTCTGAGACTACATTTATAAAAATAATGTGTTTTAAAATACTGCAAAGAACACTGTGAAACAAAAAAGTGCCTCTAGATCAAAACTATGGAGACGACAGATGTCCGTCATTGATATTAAAATACTCATTTACAGGTTCGATTCTGTGGTGTGTAATTTTCTGGGTACAGCTGAAATTTATTTGTAGTTTTAACCAAGTCAATTTCTCAGTACTGAAAGTGAAGTTAAATGTATTCATTATATCAATATATATATATATATATATATATATATATATATATATATATATAATTTGAAGATAATAGAAATTACGGAAAAACGGCTGAACGGATTTTATGACCCCTCATTTTAAAGCTTGGAACCCAAATTTTTTTAGAAATATATTAACTTTGAGTGAAGCGTTCGTTTTCCTGTATAATTTTCCTATTTTCTAATATCCATCTTTCGTCAGTTTTGAGAACTAATTGCTTTTCAGACACTGCCTGCTGGATCGCTGCAGCCATAAGATGCGATCCAGCTGGCAGTGTTTTCAGAATAAAACAAAACACACACTACAATAAACAATAGGTTATTACACGAAGGTCAGGACTGCTGACATACTTAGAACTGAAATTCAATTGGTTATTAAAAATTTCAAGACTTACTAAAAATAATTTACAGGTCTGATTATGCGGTGTGTAATTTTCTGAGTACAGTTGTGTATTGGATATCAAAATCTACAAAACTTGAGGTGGTTTGATGTCATTATTACCATTAAAAATTAAATATTATAGTTAATGCCATTATGTAACTATTTTTCTTTAATTATACATATTAATGCTATATTGATGATATGAAATGAAACGTTTTGGGGTTATTTAAGTAAGTGTAGAGAATAACTTAAATTAGAATTTTGATTTCTATATTTTACTGAGTGGCGGCTATATAGTATATGATACTGAAAGGTATAAAACTTACGTAAGATAATAATATTATTAAAAATCAAATATTTTTATAGTTATTAATCAAGTGGGGTTGGGTCTTTTTCATATATTTAATGGCGGAGTGGTGTAGATATTTATATGCGTGATTCTCTTCAGTAGTGACTCGAGAGAGAGTATCTTTCATTATAATGGAAGCAAATAACTTTCAGAATGTCTGGTATTCTTCATTGAAAATAAATCTGAAAAATGTTTATTTGAACGTCTAATGAACTTAGTTTGCAGCATTTGCTGCACAAGCCACTAGTGTATATATATATATGGAAATTACGGGAAAACGGCTGAACGGATTTTAATGAGTGACCCGTCATTTTGAAGCTTGGCATCCAAGGATTTTAAAAAAATAGTAACTTTCAGTGAAGCGTTAGTTTTCCTACATAATTTTCCTATTTTCCAAAATCCATCTGTCGTCAGTTTTGAGAACTAATTGCATTCAGAATAAAACAAAACATACACTACAATAAACTATAGGGTATTACACGAAGGCCATAACCTGCAGGATTGCTGAAATATTTAGAGCTAAAATTCAATTGGTTATAAAAACATCAAGACTTACTAAAGTAATTCACAGGTCTGATTCTGCGGTGTGTAACTTTCTGAGTACAGCTGTGTACTGGATATCAAAATCTACTAAATACTAATATGCATATTAATGCTACACTGATAATATGAACGTGAAACGTTTTGGGTTTATATAAGTAGATATAGAGAATATCTTAAATTAGATCTTCATTTCTATAATTTACACAGTGGCGGCTATAGTAAACACTACAAAAATTACGTAAGATAATATTGTTATTAAAAATCAAATATTTTTATAGTTATTAATCAAGTGGGGTTGGATCTTTTTCATATACTTAATGGCGGTGTGGTGTAGATATTTATATACATCATTCTCTTCACTATTGGCTCGAGAGAGCGCAAAAATTACAGTTCCTAAGGAAAGATCAAAAGGTATTGATTACTGAAAAAATAAGAGGCCTAGAAAATTTTGTAGTCTCCCGATCATTTCAGCAAGATCTCTTAGCAGGATAGGAAAAAATGATTTTACCCTCTACATTTCGAAATCTCCATGCAGCAGCTATACCAAGATGCTATGTCTATTGTTCGAAAGCATGGCAAACCATACTTTTTTTTAAATTTCCCTACAATCCATAATGACCTGAAATAGTTACTGCTTTACTCCCACATGAAAAACCCACTGATCGTCCTGACATTGTTACTTGCATTTTCGCGTTCAAACGGAAAAACTGAAGGTGTATAGATTCAAAAAATAAGTATTTGGCATAAAAAAACCATTGAGAGAGAGTATGTTTCATTATTATGGAAGCAAATTACTTTCAAAATATCTGGTATTCTTCATTGAAATTTTTTTCCGAAAAATTTTTATTTGAAGGTCTAATGAACTCAGTTTGCAGCATTTGCTGCACCAGTCACTAGTATTATTATAAGTTTTAGAGATTGATTGCTAGAGTCCGGAAGTTAAGGCTAAAACAGGTAGGCAAAAGGCATTTAAAATATGATAAATAGGTACTAAAATGGGAAAACATGAAGATTAATATGTTTTTAAATATTGTGAAATGTCTCATTTCATGATTGACACAAAACTTAGGGTACGTACACGTCGCACAGCATGCAATAACAAAAATCTAGCTGGACAAAATTCATAACTTCTCTGCATTCCAAAGGATTGTTATGAAACTCTGTACAGACCTTAGAGATAGCACATATTCTTCGTGTACAAAGTCTGACTATGATTGTTTAAGAGAAACTACCCCTTTATACGGGGTGGTTTTAGACAAAAATAGTAACTTCTTTCCTATCTAACAGATTTTTATGAAAAATTATACGAAAGTTACAGGTAGATTATATTTTTTGTGTATAAACTATATTTACAGTTCCAAAAGAGAACTACCCGTTTATACAAGATTAGCTTCTCTCCTACGTAACAGATTTTATGAAACTTTGTACAGGAGTTACAGGTAGAATACACTGGTCAAAAAAAGTTAAGCATAATTAGGCATATAACGGTTTTTATTAATTAAAATAAAATAGATAAATTATAATTGGGTTTCTTGGTTCCACAGAATAAACTTAAAAGTAGAAATACACTATTTGTTAACAATGGACTCAATATGAAATGAAAATGTTGCATTGTTTGGAAACAACGGAAAAGATAAGGGAAGTTGAAATTCGTACATCATCAAAGAAAAGGAAATGGTGCTTTCAGTGCCCTGTTTAATAACGTGTTGGTCCTCCACGAACCCTGAGGCACTCTTGTATGTGACGGGGCATACTCAGTACCAACGCATCTAAGCTCTCCTAAGGCAAATTGACCCATTCTTCCAAGGCAGCATTCCTGTGTTCTTGAATCGTTAATGGGTGATGTGGACGATTGGAAATGGTTCTCCTGAGAAAGCTCCATGCATGCTCTATGCAGTTCATATCCAGTGAGCATGCTGGCCAATCCATTCTTCGGATCCCATGCTCTACCAGATACCGCTGCACACTATGAGCACGATGAGGCCGAGCATTATCGTCCTGTAGAGTGAACCCTTCTCCTAAAGTCTCTGCAAAACCACTTACTATGGGTTGGAGGATGTTGTTCTCATACACGGCAGCAGTCATGTTTTCCTCTATTGAAACCAGTGGTGTGCGGCGGCCAAACATGACACCTGTCCAAAACAAGATTGATCCACCAAACTGTTGGTGACGTTCCACGGTCATTGAGGGATGATTTCGTTCCCCTGTTCGTCTCCATACGCGAATAGAGTTATTGTCAGGGTGTAGGCCCATTCTCACTTCGTCTGAGAATAAATTTCTGGTCCATTGGTCTCGAGTCCAATTCTCATGTGCTCTAGCCCATCATGCACGAGCACCCCTGTGATGTGGACGGAGTGCTGGAGTCTTGAATGGTCTTCGAGCATACAACCCTATGTCATGAGGTCTATTGCGCACAGTTTGGCTACTTTCAACAACACCAGTGGCTTCGCGCAGGTCATGGCGCAGAGTTGTAGCTGAGGCTATAGGGTTCCTACGTGCAGATAACCTTACATACCGGTCCTAACCTGGTGTTGTTTTGCGTGGACGGCCCTCGCGAGGTCGATCTGCTATTGACTAGGTTTCCTGTAACTTTCTCCACAGTCTGGAGACAATACTCTAATTCACATGAAGGATGTTAGCAACATCAACTTGCCTCATGTTTTGTTCCATAAAAGTGATGATTTTGATGCGGTCTGCCATTGTAAGGGTGTTCCGAGCCATTGTACTGCACTATGAAGCACTATGAAGCAAAACGACACTGATTGAACTTTGCTCGAATTATAGACTTTGTTTACTGCACTATGAAGCACTATGAAGCAAAACGACACTGATTGAACTTTGCTCGAATTACAGGCTTTGTTTACTAGCCGTGATTTGGACGTTACCTAGTGATGCAGAATAAAACAAATGAAAGAATTTGAATTAGTAAACATAATACGTGCCACATAAAACCAAAAGAAACATAAATATCAGGTATTATAGGGTAAACTGGAAATATGCTTAACTTTTTTTGACCAGTGTATATTTTTGTGTACAAATTCTGATTACATCTGTAAGCTACCTGTAGGCCTAGTAATTGTACAAACTTGCATAAAAATATATTATATAGGAGAAAAGTTGTTAATTTTGTCTAAATGCTCCACTATAAAGAGGCAGTTCCTCCTCTAAAACACAACCAAACTTTATATATTCCACCTGAAACGACTATATAAAGGTTCATATATATCTGTTAGATGGAGAGAATTTATTAATTTTGTTTAAATGCATCCCTGAAGGGAGTAGTTCCACTTACGGAACCTTAAACACTATCTTGCCAGCTGCACTGTAAACACTGCTTTATCATGTGTGCATGTAACTTCAGAATTTATGTGCCTCAACTTCGAAGTCTAGTTATAACATGCATCTAGTTCCCATTAGTACACGTCGGTTTAGGATTAATAATATTTCTACGTATACTTTTCGAATGTTTCTATTCTAAAAAAAATAGTTTAGCGTGAAAAATGGACCAAATTTATCTGGAAAGCAACACAAGTACTGTATGATGTTGTTACAGGCAATGACGACATTCAAATGTACATTATATGGTTGGAATATTTCGTATTCTGAAATATGTTGGTGATGCCCGGCAGTATCTCAATGAATGATCCCATACACCATCAACGAAGCAACCATCGCCACGGACTATACAAAAATGAATGTCCTTTGCTTGCTCCCAACTGTACACGGAGCATTGGGGTTGCGCAGAATACAATATACGACTTGCATTCTACTTACAAAATCGCAGGGAAGTCCCTACTGCAGAACTTGTGATGAATTTTAAAATGTAATCCGCAATAAAAATTGGATGCACTTATGCAATATGGAACCAAGTCCAAAATACAGCTTTTGCACTACAGCTGTTTTAGCAAATCGTTACAAATAAAATTCTACATCAATACTATTACGAAAGTAATGATTGCATTATCAACATTCTGAAATGCTCTTTCAGATCAATGGTGTAGCTCGCATCAGTATTTGGCTCACACAGAGTAAAGGGGCAACATTGGAGTTGGTTCCATATTGCTTATTGCAAAAATGGATATTGGCACTTGGTTCCTACTTGTGTGATTCAAATGAGAGAGAGATGAGGCAACAGTCTAGTTCAAATCCATGTTTAACACTTTATTATTGGAAAACTAAACATCCGAGACACTAATTATGGGATTACAAATAAAATTTTAAAAATATATGTTCATTAGCATTTGTTCATACATTGACTTATCATTCCAAGGTGAAGTCAAGGGGACCATTGATTCCATCAACATCATCCTGCCCACACCTGTGGAGTAACGGCTAGCGCGTCTGACCGCGAAACCAGGTGACCCAGATTCGATTCCCGATCGGGGAAAGTTACCTGGTTGAGGTTTTTCCGGGATTTTCCCTCAAACCAATATGAGCTAATGCTGGATAACTTTCGGTGTTGCATCCTGGGCTCATTTCACCGGCATTATCACCTTCATCTCATTCAGATGCTAAATAACCTAAGCTGTTAATAAAGCGTCGCAAAATAACCTACTAAAATAAAAAAATCATTGGATTTTCTTCTGCAGTTACATATTTGATACCTAAACATCTTCGGTTCTACAACTTACTTTGATACATTAATATTACTCTTGTTGCTATAATATAATATAATATAATATAATATAATATAATATAATATAATATAATATAATATAATATAATATAATATAATATAATATAATATGGGAACTGACAGCTTGAGTTGGTTCTAAATTGCAAAACACTGCACTATGGGTTCTTTTTTTGGTGGTTGGTTCAGATTTCTCTATAGGGCAGCATGTTACAGATAGGAGTTGGTTCTATTTTGTATAAGAAACTATAGACATTAAGACACATTTTGCAATAGAAATCCAGATATTCATAAAATGGTGGTTGGTTCCATATTGCATAAGTGCATCCAATTGGTCTGTGCCATCCATTCAGATCATTTACCGCGAATAGTATTTTATTTAACCTACAAACCGACTAGAAGAAAAATAAAGGAGTCGTTTTCTCTCAAAATAATGTACTCCTGAGCTGGAAATAAATTTTTATGACAAGAAACTATTTTGTTTCTCTAATTACGACCCAAAGAAGGAAGCAAATTTTACGCTGAATATCCAACCCGAAATCTCTTCGTAATCCACAAGTGAAGAAATCACTAATTGCATCGCATTGTCTTCTCACGAGACGAAGAGCATAGAATTGCGAAGGAAAACTTTCCACATAACCTAACAAAGAAGGAATAAGATTATGCAGAATATACAGTAAGATTGTATGAGATGTAACGATGGGATGTAAAGTGGGACGAGGTAAGACGAGACCGAGCAAATTTTTTGTAGGAAGAGATACGGAATGGAAATGAGATGATGTCATATGTAATGAAGATGAAATCATATGTTACGGAATCAAAATGAGATCTGATATGAAATTGACTCCACATGATATGTTCCGACATAAGATAATAAGATATTTTTTATTTTAGTAGGTTCTTTTACGACGCTTTATCAACATCTTAGGTTATTTAGCGTCTGAATGAGATGAAGGTGATAATGCCGGTGAACTGAGTCCGGGGTCCAGCACCGAAAGTTACACAGCAGTTGCTCATATTGGGTTGGGGGAAAACCCCGGAAATGAAACCTCAACCAGGTAACTTGTCTCGACCGGTAATCGAACCCGGGCCACCTGGTTTCGCAGCCAGACGCGCTGACCGTTACTCCACAGGTGCGGACTAATATGATATGG
The DNA here is from genome assembly GCF_040183065.1 of Periplaneta americana. NCBI lineage: Eukaryota > Metazoa > Arthropoda > Insecta > Blattodea > Blattidae > Periplaneta > Periplaneta americana. Next base: position 22,075,203 of record NC_091129.1, on the reverse strand, counting down.
AAATGAGATTAGATAGAATTGGATGAATATATGAAGGAAGATGCAGATATGAGATGACGTTCAGTTTTGAGTTTACATGCAGATGAGAGATTGCAATGAGATGTCAGATGAGAAGATGTGAGATTGCAGTAAGATCTGAGATTACAGTAAGATGTGATATTGATTGGAGATGTTAATGAAATGAAATGCAAATATTAAAATGACATTTCATTAAAATGAGACATTATACGGAGACATGCGATGAAAATGGGATGTGATATAATAATGTGATATCAATATTTGATATGATATTAAATGAAGAGTCCATTGCAAGAATGATGGATGTCACTTTCTTGTCGAAAATGAACCAAGACTGTCAATGCATAGCTTAAGAAATATAGAATGTACATAGAGAGTTATATGGCATTAACACTGATAGTCACTGTCCAGTAATAACCGGAAAATCACAGTTAAGCTTTGAGCGCTAAGCATTTCAAACATTCAATTGCTTCTCCTGCAGAATGTATTCCAAATGACATCCATCATTCTTGCAGTGGACTCTTCAAATATATATGCGATGATAATGACATAAGAGATTATAATGAGATGTGAGGTGATATGGACATATGAGATGGCATAGATATGCGAGGTCACATGAAAATCTAATTGTGACGTCTAAATATCAGATGTGATAGACATGTTGGTTAAAATACTCGTATACAGTAGTGGCAAAAGAACCGGACCGACACTTGTAGCTGATTTCAGAGTCTTGTTCACTCCAGAGCACGATAGACTGGTAACTAAGATTTTCGTGGTTCCAATCCTGCCTGGAAAGGAACTTTTTTTTTCCCCTTATTCAAATTTATTCCCAATAAATTTCGATTGCTGGTAAAATTCATGTTCTCGGAATAATAAGTTAATTAAGTAGTAAAATATCGCTGCAATCGAAAAGTATCCACACCAATAGCGAGATTCGAGTCAATCCCTGTAGATTTTCATTAACGTTCAGTGTTCTCTCTAAACTTTGGGTATCTGATAACCGTCGATACTGAGAAGAACTCTGTACCAACTGTTTCGAGCATAAAAGCCTGCAGGTCTTCCAGAAACACATATGGTTGCGATCTACCGTAGCACGAAGTAGATATCGGAATTCAAAATTACATCTGGACCAAAAACAAATTCATTCATTTAATGTTCTGCACAAGTGCGGGTCTTTCACTGCAAACCCAGGTTTCTCCAGTCTTTCCTATTTTCTGCCTCCCACTTCCTTTTCTTATACGATCCATATAATATCTTCATGCCATCCATCATCTGATATCTTCTTCTACCCCGAACTCTTCTCCCGTTCACCATTCCTTCTAGTGCATTCTTTAGTATGCAGTTTCTTCTCAGCCAGTGACCCAACCAATTCCTTTCCCTCTTCTTGATCAGTTTCAGTATTATTCTTTCTTCATCCACTCTTCCAACACAGCTTCATTTCTTATTCTGTCTGTTGAATTCACACGTTCCAGTCCTCTCCTTATCCACATTTCAAATGTTTCTATTCGCTTCTCTTCATTTCTTGTAATGTCCATATTTCTGCCCCATACAATGCCACACTCCATACAAAGTACTTCACTAGTCTCTTTCTTACTTCTTTTTCCAGAGGTCCACAGAAGATGCTCCTTTTTCTATTAAAAGTTCCATTGCCATTGCTATCCTTCTTTTGACTTCCTGGCAGCAGCTCATGTTACTGCTTATAGTACACACCAATTATTTGAAGCTGTTCACTTTCTCTACTTTCTTATTTAGCACATATTTCGCAAGTTTATCTTCTGTATATTTCTTCCAAAGACCAAGCTCTTCGTCTTATTTGCATTTATTTTCTTCCCTTACTGCTCAGTAGAATATGTTTTAGTATCATTTTCTCTTCCACTACCAACGCTATATCATCAGCAGCAAATCTTATGCATTTTATTCTTCTTCCTTCTACTTTTACTCATCCAATATTCTGAAAACAGTTCTTCACTAAATCCTCGAAGTAGATGTTGAACGGTGTAGATGATAAAGGACATCCTGGATGTAATTTCAAATAAACAAAAATAATTGCAATACCCGGAATATGGTAAGGAAAATGATAGTTCTTTTTCATATACCGCAACAAGAATCTTAATTGTCTCTTCTCTGAAAAATGTTTGTAACACTAAAAGAGAAACATATTTACGACCGCAATATTATCCATGTTTCAATTTCAAGAAGTACACCGTTTTCGACATGAAGGTACGCAATTAGAACAAATGAAAGTGAGTTGTTACAAAACGTACAGCCACATATAAAAGTGCCCGGACTACATTACGTAATGATGCGAATTATTTAGTACACGTTGCAATTTTTAGGAATTCATTCCTTTCATTTCCTCCGCAGTGTTTTGTTAAACTACACCAGCAAAGCCCAAGGGTGCAATTCTTTTCAGTCTTATACAGAACCAAGTACGCTCAGTTCACATTCAAAGTGGAGACGAACAATTTCTGTGTTTACTGTCCTCTACAGAAATATCAGTGAAGCCCTATAGTTAGTCGTTTCAGTGGTTTAATGGTTAAATCTGTTTCTCAATTGAGCCAGTTAAAATAATATCGACGACTATTAACCTCTTCCCTTACTATATATTTTACTAGTTTTGTGAAAAAAGTGTAATATTTTTTTTATTTTCGTAAAGAGGTCATTTAATATTGCAGAATCACTGTACATCACTGATTTTCTTAGGGGAGAGTCGGGTAGTATCGGACATCGGGTAATATCGGACAGTGAGTTTATTTCATCTACCACACGATGATAGTACCTAATTGACATGGTTACGTTTCTGTGATGTCGCATAGACAAACGTAACGATGTCATTCAGGTACTACCATATGGTGGTAGATGAAAGAAACGCACTGTCCGATATTACCCGATGTCCGATACTACCCGACTCTCCCCTACATACCTAAAAATCACTATGAAATAGACATAAGCTTACATTCGTATCTGAATTATTATCCCGAGTTATCTCGTGCACCTTGATTCCAGCTCTGGTAGTTGTCCCACTTTGATTTTCTCTTGAACTATTTATCAAATTATGTTTTTTATGGATTAATTTATGAGGTACAATACCAGTGCTGTTATCTAGGCGTTAAATGTTGCTTGTCGTGTGATAGACTCGAATGCAGGGTATTACGCACAGTGGCACATTGCATTCCGGACATTAGTATCTGCTCTCGTGTATGAGAAGAATGATGTAGCAGTCATTGAATATTTGTAGCAGTACATCTGTTCTTCAGGTTTGTGAATAATGTTCTGCAGTATCACTATGCCCAAAGTACACGTATTTCAGAGTCTGTAGTAGGCCGCCACGAATTATTTTCAGGATTATGTGAACACTTATTAGCATGCCGAATCGTCTCCTCGAATATAATGTTGATGAGGTCATTATTAAAGAATGATTTTAAAACTTGAGAATTATCGTTATCAGAAACAATGTTAAAATTTCAGGGAATGGGGACCTCGGAGGTGCAGAAGAAATGGTGCCAGATGTCTTCTATTCAAACCACTGTCGAAAAGACGCGACATCAACTGATCTGAATTTGTTTGTTGGTCTATAACTTCGTCTTCTGATACCGATGTTTCATTTCCTAATCTTCTACAGGAATATATTCCTGACCAAAAGTTTCGGAATCCTAACTTGATCCATCTTTACACAAAACAGCACAAAAGAACACTAAACACAAACAGAAACTGCCAAAACTAACTAGCATCTACTCACTACTGTGTGTGAATGCTATATGAGCATAGAATTCCACTCACAAGGAAGCAGTACAAAAAACACCACCAGATATAGCAGCAATATCACTAACTTCTGTAGCCATCTAGTGAGGAAAAGGTTAATGAAAGAATGGAAACGTATATATTCGGGATATAATCCTTAGCAGCGAAAATGGGACTCAAACAAGTTAACTCGGGTTAATAAATTTTGACACAAGTTAGCAACCCGAGTTAACTCGTGTTAATCAGGGAAGTGGTTAATCATAATAGGTACAATATACTTATTTACTAACTTACGGATTTTAAAGAACCCATAGGTTCATTACCGCTCTCACATAAGCCCGCCATCAGTCCCTATCCTGTGCAAGATTAACCCAGTATCTATCATCATATCCCACCTCCCTTAAATCCATTTAAATATTGAGTTTGTACATAATTAATTAATTAATGTAAAATATTTAACAGTTATGATTTTAATTGACTGTTCAGACCAAATCAGTAAAATCACGAAATTAAAACATACAAGTTGTAATATTTAATATTTCAATGAAAAGCTCTCGCCTGTAGCTATTACATTATAATCAGAAAAAATTTTTCGCTATTAGCATTTGAAATTAGTAACCATATGGTCACAGGAAGAAAATACAGAAGATAAACTTGCGAATTCTAAATGAGGCAGTAGAGCAAGTGGACAGCTTCAAATACTTGGAGTGTACTATAAGCAGTAATATGAGATGCTGCTAGGAAGTCAAAAGGAGAATAGCAACGGCAAAGGAAGCTTTTAATAGAAAAAGGAGTATCCTCTGCGGACCTCTGGAAAAATAACTAATGAAGAGGCTAGTGAAGTGGTTTGTTGTGGAGTGTGGCATTGCATGGGAAAGAAACATGGACATTACGACGAAGTGAAGAGAAGCGAATAGAAGCATCTGGAATGTGGATATGGAGAAGAATGAAACGCGTTAAGTGGACTGACAGAATAAGAAATGAAGCTGTGCTAGAAAGAGTGGGTGAAGAAAGAATGATGCTGAAACTGATTAGAAAGAGGAAAAGGAATTGGTTTGGCCACTGACTGAGAAGAAACTGCCTACTGAAGGATGCACTGGAAGGAATGGTGAACGGGAGAAGAGTTCGGGGCAGAAGAATATATGAGATGATAGATGACATTAAGATATATGGATCATATGAAGAGACAAAGAGGAAGGCAGAAAATAGGAAAGATTGGAGAAAACTGGGTTTGTAGTGAAAGGCCTGCCCTTGGACAGAGCACTGAATGAAAAGAATGAAGGACTAAAGGAGCTCTGAAGTTCGAAATGTTTCTTTGTTACTTTGTGTCTTTTAAGCATATGTACTCACATTTTTTTGGTGATATGCAGTCTTTACGTGTTTATCACTTGAATCAAGAAGTTTTCACTCAATTCTATCATTACAAAATTTGAACAGAATATTTATAAACAGTAATCTTTAGAGAAAATCGAAACACGACTGCGATTTATTTACTATTACATGATTAGAAGAAAGTACATAAAGATGAGAAGAAATAAAGTACTTTAATACATTAAAATATTAATTGACTTACTAATATTATATTTCACTAAAGTTAGCTTCACGAAAACGTTTGAACGGAGCCGCCATTGTGTTTCTATGCGGTAAATAAATGACGTTCGCAAAACATTGTTTTATAGTAGCGTAAAGGATTTGTAGTTTTAAATGTTGGCAAGCAAAGAAGCAAATGGTAGGAAGATAATAAAAACAAAAGAAAGTAGAGTAGGCCTATATAAACATTAGAAGAAATAAAGTACTCTATGACAATAAAGCAGATATTAATTGACTTACTAAAATTATATTTCATTAATGTTAGCTTCACCAATACGTTTAAATGGAGCCGCCATTTTTTGTTGACTATTTATGAGAGAAACAAATGACGATCGCAAAGCATGTTTTATGATAACGTAAAGAAATGGGAAATGCGTGTTATTATTCGGTTGAGAAGCTTTTCTCATACTGTCTCCTATCAAAAGATCAGAAAGTTAGAATTTATAGAACAGCTATATTACCGGTCTTTCTGTATGGTTGTGAAACTTGGACACTTACTTTGAGAGGGAGGAACAGAGGTTAAGGATATTTGAGAATTAGGTGCTTAGGAAAATGTCCGCGGTTGAGAGGAATTAAGTTACAAAAGTATGGAGGATGTTACACAACGCAGAACTGCACGCATTTTATTCTTCACCTGACAAAATTAGGAACATTAAATTCAAACGTTTGAGATGGACAGGGCATGTAGCACGTATCGGGGAAACCAGAAATGCATATAGAATGTTAGTTGGGAGGTCGCAGGGAAAAATAGACGTTTTGGAAGGCCGAGACGTAGATGGGAGAATAATATTAAAATTGATTTGAGGGAGGTGGGATAAGATGACAGGGACTGGATTAATGTTGGACAGGAAAGGAACCGACGGCGGGGTTATGTGAGGGCGGTAATGAAACTCCGGGTTCCTTAAAAGCCAGTAAGTAAGTAAGTAAGTAAGTAAGTAAGTAAATTCATTATGATACTAAAGATTCAAAGAATTTTAGTTTTGTCCTTTAAATATACCGAAATTTGATCAGAACAAATGAAGAGTCCACTGCAAGAATGATGGATGTCATTTGGAATACATTTCGCAGCAATTGAAAGTTGGAAATGCTTAGCACTCAAAGCTTAACTGTGATTTTCCGTTCATTACTGGACAATGACTATCAATGTTCATGCCATATAACTCTATGCACATTCTACATGTCTTAAGCTATGCATTGGTTCATTTTCGACAAGAAAGTGACATCCATCATTCTCGCAGTGGACTCTTCAAATATAATATTTTAAGATTACTTTGTATTACTTTACTGTAAATTTTCATGACCTTAAATTGTAAGCCATTTAGTATAATGTCAATTTCAATTTAGAATAAACCAATTTTTGTGAGGCATTTAAATGTCACATCTTACTGTATTAACATTATTTGTCTTTAAAAACATCACCAAGTTGATAAAGAATTATTGTTAATTTTTCATTTTGTATGATTTTTCCGATAAGCAAATAGTAATGATATATTAAATTGAAAATGAGCCGTCTATGCTTATCTAGTTTTATATAAATTAATTATAACATGAACGTTTTCGGCACTAATGTGCCATTTTCAAATGTATGAAAGTTTGCCGAATTACATATTCAAATAGATGCACATGGACTGTGTAAGTGAGACATATAACGTATATCATTGATTATTTGAACATAACATGAGAAACAATTTTATAGATAATTAAAAACACTCATTATTACTAGCAATAAAACCTATTAACTAATTGGTCTTCTACTACAGACGTGGACAAATTATTAGCAAAATTGAAGATTTTTACAATATATTTTTACAAAATATGATTCTTCAATTTAGACTACAGTTGACATTTTTTGCGTATTTCCAAATTATTAGCAAAATTGAAGGTTTGTATTGTATATTTTTAGAAAATTTAACTCTTCAATTTGGACTACATTGGATATTTTTGCATGTTTACAAATTATTAGCAAAACTGAAGATTTTTATTATATATTTTTACAAAATTCGATTCTTCAATTTGGAATACAGTTGACATTTTGGATATTTTCAAATTATTAGCAAAACTGAAGATTTTTATTTTATAGTTTTACAAAATTTGACTCTTCAATTTAGACTGTAGTTGACATTTTTGCTAATTTATAAATTATTAGCAAAATTGAAGATTTTTATTATATATTTTTACAAAAATTTAACTCTTCAATTTAAACTAAAGTTGACATTTTTGCATAGTTCTGTCTATTGTAATGATAGAAATATGCAAAATTATCAACCGTAATCTAAATTAAAAAGTCAAATTTTGTGAACAGAATTATCATAAAAATCGTCAATTTTGTTAATAATTTGTCCACGTCTGTATATTGTCTATATCTTGTAGAACACTGTGGTTAGCTTGACGTTATTCTGTCAAATTCAGTTATTAAAATATTATTAAATTACACATAATGTAAAATGTTAAAATCATTATTGACCTGTCTTATGCACTGTTGTTATACCAAGGTTCTTGTATGTTCACTTTCACATGATGAAGTACTTTACCAATATGGAACATGGTACGTATTATATGTCTCACTACACAGTCCATGTGCATCTATTTGAATATGTAATTAGGCAAACTTTCATACATTTGAAAATGGCACATCAATGCCGAAAACGTTCATGTTATAATTAATTTATACAAAACTAGATAAGCATAGACGGCTCATTTTCAATTTAATATATCATTCATAACTATTGTTAAGTTATTAAACCTATCAACTGACAAATTGAGGAAAATATTTCATTAACATTTTTTTTATTTAAATTTAATTTAGTTTGCGTAAAATCAAAACTTTATTAAAAGATTGATATTTAATTTAAAATGTATATTTTACAACATAAAAAACATGTGAGGATTATCCATATAAAAGATTACTGAATATTTCCAAGTTCTATCTGGAGTAGCCCCACAAAATTTATGTATGTGTCCAAGCTAATTCGAAATTGTAAGTTGCAATAATCTTACCTAATTTACTCTGAAATCATAAGGTCAATCTCCGACCATCTTTTGTTTGACTCTGCTAGCTATACCACGTGAGACAGGAAAAATATTAGCCATGAATCTTGATCTACAGAATAGATCAGTTCTTTTATATTGTATACTGCAGAAAATAGAAACTCAAAATACGACGCAGTACGAATATCGTAAAACTGTGATGAGTGAAATACCCGGAGAACTTTTTGTTTCTATGGAAACACAGCTTTCTATCGGTATTCATTCCACACGTCTGCAAGTTGGGTTTGAGTAGATATAATGCGTTAAGAATGTAATTATGTGAGAAATCGTTGGAAAAAATCGCCAGGAATGAGGAGCGTCATATTGAAATGTACTGGTGAGAGGAGGTGTAACGCAATTACTGTCATGCGGGGTGAATATCGACTGAAAGTTGGACACGAGGGCTGGAATATAGGTTACGTGGGGCCTTGACTGGCAGGTGTAGAATAAAGAACTCAATAGACAATGAAAAGAGAAATTGGAAAACAAGTTGAAAGAAGGAAAAGAATAAAAAACTGGATATATAACGTCATTTGTCGAGACACTACCTGCTGAATACTGAATGGAAATCTGTAACATTAGAAGATAGCACGTTTTCGCTCTCAGGGAAAAGCTGCGCATTTTGCTCCACATATATGACCAAAGTACAAATGTGGAGGTTGCGAACAAAATCAGTCATTTCCACCGAAAGAAAAAATTGAGCTTTTATGGTTCTGGTATATTTAAAGAGGCATTTTTCTGATTATGTCATGGTTTTTATTCTGTCATTTCCATGAGAAATAATATGGTAATAGTAAATTATGCAAGGAGCCTATAATGGTAGTAATTAAGACGCGAGTATGTTTATGAAACGAGAGCAAGCGAGTTTCATAATTTTCATACGAGCTTCTTAATTCCCATTATAGGCAAGTGTCATACGAATTTTTATGCTGGACCATATTCCTAACTTGAAATTATTCATAAGTATTCATGCTATTCTTATCCGACTGGGGAGCGGAACTGACCTTGTGCAATATCTCGGAAATTGTGAGATGTGCGCAGAGGCGAAAGTATTGATTTTTTCCGAGAAACAAATGTCATTGTCCTTGATATAATCTAGAGAGTAAAATAAACATTAATCTTGATATAACCTTAAAATTGATTTAGAAATTGAAAAACGAGATGACAAATTGAATTTATTTGAAAATTATTTACAATTAACATTAATTATTATAGTAACAGAACATAACCTTCTGCAACAATATTGGATTTCCAGCCTCCGTGACATTTTGCTAGTTGTCTTTCGATTGCATATCCGAGAATAATCGATACTTGCGTTTTCATATTGCTACAATGGTGTTTTCTGATTGGTGGAACACCTGAACTTTAATGAATAGGTGTACTTTAATGAGGTCCATTAAAGGGCTGCTACCAGGTGTATAATTACTACATTTCGGCATGGTCGAGCATAAAATGAGTATTATTAATCAAAAGAGAATAATTCCATATCATAATATTGACAATATTTCCATTGTCGTCTTTGTATCAAAAAACGGGCATTTCCAAAATACTCTATGTGTTGCAATTATCAATCTATCAAAATCGGTCATTTACACTTCTATGTGCAAGAGTGACAATATCATATTGTTAATTGAAATTATTGTAAAAGTGTTATAAATTTTGGGCGCGGATGTTTGGCAAAATGCCTTTTATACTGCGTAGAAGTAAATCATTATTTGCATAGCTATAAAGATATTACTTCATTTGATGTATAAGAAAGACAAATTATAAATTCATAATACTTCGAAATTTTATCACTAAGGAGGCATTGAGAATAATATTTTTAGCTTTGGTACAATCATTAGTACAATATGGTATAACAAATTGAGGTAGAGTAGCATCATCTGTACTTAATCCATTAATTTTATTACACAGAAGATTAATAAAAATTTGTCTGACCAAAAATATGGATTACACAAGAAATTTAATTTAAACAGATTTTAATGTATTAACTAATGAAGAAAGTTATAAATATAGTTTACTAACTTACTACCACAGAAATCAAATAAAACATAAATCTAATCGACATGAATATCGTACTCGAAGAGTCTACTTACCCATTAATTGAGCCTAAATGTCATAAAAGTGCAGCTCTCAAACATGGTGCTAGTTTCGGTCCCAAGATGTTATAATAAAATTACAAACCACTCTCCAAATTTGAAATATTTTTAAATTGAAGGTTTTAAAAAGCAATTCATAAAATTATTCATGTTATATAATATTAACAAATTTATTTTTTTACCTTTAATTTCTGTCGACTATATTCATATTTTTACTGAATATCACTGGCTTCAGTCTGATTGTCAACTTATATTAAATCTGTATTTTCTCTCTTTTTCTCTTTCTGCATTTTTTTTGCTCTTGTGTATTATTTATTGGTTTGAATTAAGTTAGTTACTGTATTTAGTAACCTGTCCTTGTAAATTTTATGTTATGTTATTGGCTAAGACCACGCCGTAAACGAGCCTGGCTCTTACGGTAATGGCTAAAACTATTTTTGTTTTATAAATTTAATTTTTACTCACTAGCTAGCTAGTTTAAATAAATAAATAAATGAATGAATAAATAAATAAGTAAATGAATAAACAATTTAATTAATTAATTAATTAATTAATTAATTAAATGTGATTTGGGGTAAATCAAACCGATAGGGCCAAATTTTATTTTGCCTATTTTGCCCTTATAATACTAATTCAATAATAAATGCCTTTTTTGTTCATTTTAAATCAATGTTTCTTGTTTGCTTTCAATTTTCTAATTAATTGTAATGTAATGTGTATGACATTTAAATATATGAAACAACTACTAACTTTACTAACAATAGTAAATAAAAGTAATTACTTTTGGTGCTTAATCTCCTAATAATCGTGCTTTAATACTATTGGTGCAATATGAATAATGATCGAAAATCTACAGGCACAAATGTGTCACATCTTCACAATATGAACGATCAGCTTTATAATTGAATCGGTCATTGCAGAAAGGGGATAAGTCATGAAAAACGCGAAAATGAGTTAAGAGTGCCATTGCTTTCTCCAGACCTAGACACACATTTCCATACAGAAATGGGACAAATTTGTTCATTCTCAACGCAAAACAGAGTACTATAAGCAGCGCAGTCATTGCAGAAAGGGGACAAGTCAGCGACTTACCTTCTTTCTGCACTGACTGACGACGTGACGCAACTGAGTGCCGGGGATCTAATAAGTTACGCGCCCATCAGCTGATAAGGAAGGCAGATAAGCTAGAAGTAGTAAGTGACCCAGGGGAAGAAAACTGTGTTATTAGTGGTAAACGTGAACGCAATAAAATTAACTACCGCAGAAATGTAATTAAGAAAAATAAACTGAAGGGATTGGAACGTCAATTCCATTGGGAAGTCTGTAGCAGCCCGTACGACAGGAGAACAATGTGGGTAAGAAACTACTCATCGTTTGTTTAGACGCAACTTTGGGTCATAAATTTTCAACATTCACAATTTGAAAGACCGTACGGCGCATTTATATTCCTATCATGAAGGTATAGGCCACAAATCTCCAAATGAAGTGTGTTCCTTCTGAACTACATTGAAAATAATGTCCCTTCTTCAGTCAAGGAATTGTATCTTTTCTCTGATAACTGCTGAGGGCAAAATAAAAATCATACCTTAATTCGATTGTTGCTTGCACTGATACAAATGGGGAGATTTAACAAAATCATTCATTATTTTCCACAACGAGGCCATCCATTTCTTCTCTGTGAGCACAACTTTGGTGTAGTGAAGCGCAAACTAAGGAAGACAGACAGGGTATATGTGCCAGATCAATACAATACCTTGATCCACCAGGCAAACACAAACAACAGATTTTATGTAGAATCAGTTACTACTGACGCTATTTTGACTTTTAAATGCTGGTGGCCAGAGCATTACAAGAAAACCACCTGCTCATTAGACACAATGGGGAAGAAAGGGAAAGATAAGAACATGTTTTCTCTAGCACAATTCAGTGAATTTGTTTACTCTAAAGATGATCCAGGATGTGTGACTGCCAATTTGTTCATTGGTAGTGAAATGAGTAAACACAGATTCTGTATGAAAAAAACAGATTCTAGACGCATAGTAATGCCTACACAAAAGCAAACAATGGGAAAATTCCCATTAATACGAAAAGAACTTGGAGACGTAACGAAAGTGAGGCAAAACATTCCATTAGAACACACTTCCTTTTACGAAGGGATCCTGAACTGGCCACCTTGTGACAAGGAATCTACAAAGGCTTCCAACGTCTAACAATACACTCTATAAAAATTGAAACAAATGATTTTGTGGAGAACTTTATTGTATTTTTATTGTGCTCTCCTATATGCAGTTTTTGTGTGTTAGTTTAAAAGTAGAATTTTGACTTAAAACTGTGATATAAAATCACATATTGGTACATTTCTGTAGTAGGAATAATGATTAAAATGCAAAAATAATTATGTAAATGGTGACAGTAATGTAGTAATTGCACACAAAATCATAGTAATCATTGTAATTATTAACATTAGTTTGTTTTCAAATATTACATTAGCCCAAAATTGTAAATTATATTTTTTTTCTTTCATATTTAACAATTCCTTGCAGAAAGGGGACAAGTCATGGTTCGATTAAAAAACTTTAAACAAAAGTGTTTGAGATGTTAAATGTCTAACATGATGTATTATACTTCACTAGTCATAAACAAAGTAAGAAAACATATTTATAATGATTGCTCCAGTATTTGGAGAAGGAAACAGTTTTTATTGATTATCTCAAAAGTAAGATTTTATGACTTATCCCCTTTCTGCAATGACCGATTCAATTTGAAATATTAAGCTCGCTCTCATAAAAGTTTTCACGTAGTGTTTTCAATTGTTCATTTTCATATTTCTATGTACGTATTTATTCACACTGCAAGGGTATATACCCGGTGGCAGTGGTAACTAATTACACTCAATAATGACAATAATAAACTCATTAATTAAAATACAATTAATAATATTACTAATAATTAATACTAACAATAATGAATAATAATACTAATAATAATAATAATAACAACAACAACAACAACAACAACAACAGGGAATATACTAAATTAAATGAAACTATCACTTAAAATAACAGTTGAAATAAATCTAATTTGTATCTTAAAACTAAGATCGAACTAAAACCCACGAGTATGGTATGTTCATATCTGCACAAGTACCTTTCAACATTACACTCATTTCGCTGTCAACTCACTCACTGCACTGGAACTACGACACATTTCACTGATTCTATTCTGATTTCACTAACACTTCAAAAACATTTCACTGTTCAAATACTTTGCACTGCCACTATAAACTATAAAGCTTCACTGACAGGAACACTTTTCACTTACTCAACACACTTCACTGACACAACATAATTCTTCACTGATACAACACACTTCACTGACACAACATAATTCTTCACTGATACAACACTTCAATAACAACATATCATTTACACCCTTTAAATACTGTGTATAATTACCGTCTATTAGCAAGGTCCTTAAGCCTATTTTTAAATACATTTTTGGTTGTTGGTAAAGCCTTTAGTAAGTCTGCAGGTAAAGCATTCCAGTCCCTGATAGTACGATTGACAAAAGAAAACTTTCCAGTGTCCGTCCTCTGCCTTCTTTCCCTCAATTTATTTTCAAATCTTACTGTTACAATTTTGTGTTACACGTTTTTATTATTGTAGGAGAAAAAAAATTGAGTGAGGAACAGTCAGTTACCTATTATCATTTTGTGAGCGAATTTTAGAGGTATATTATTTATATTTTTATTTAATTCACGAAATAGTTCCAATGTCACTCCAGGTCTGAGATTACTACAGATAAATGCGTAAGAAAAATATAACTTTGTAGTTAAAATTAAAAAAAAAAAAAAAAAAAAAAAAACTCTTACGAAAGAATTAACAAATTTTTAGCTTTATAATAATAGCTAATTAAATAAATTATAATTCTGAATAGCTCATCTATACTAATAATATATCTGTAGCCGAACTTTTTGTGGTAATTTTCGATTTTCCAAAAATAATTGGTCCTAACATATCGTCGCCTGAATGCAAGAACTAGGTAACTTGATTTTTCATATACTGTGACATTGCCCATTTACTTATTTATTGCACTAAGAATATGTCTCGTTTTCTTTCACCTATTTGTTATATTGGAATATAGATGTCGCTGGTATCGTTCGATCAGTTACCTAGATCTTGGATTACATTTTGTGCGATTTTTGCTATGTTATAAAAGAGGTAACTAAAAAACGCAAATTTCGAGTTACCTAGTTCTCGCATTCACGCGACGATATATAATTAACCAGCCTGAAACTGAAAATCGCTGTTTTGAAAATTGTGTTCGTATGTCTGTCTGTCTGTATGTTTGTTACCTTTTCACGCGATAATGGCTCAACGGATTTCGTTGAAAATTGGAATATAAATTCAGTTCGTTGTAACTTACATTTTAGGCTATATGGCATTCAAAATACATTATTTAAAAGGGGGGTTATAAGGGGGCCTGAATTAAACAAATCGAAATATCTCGCTTATTATTGAATTTTTTAAAAATGTTACATAACAAACGTTCCTTTACAAATAATTTGCGATATGTTTTATACCTTGAAAAATTTTGATAGGACTGATATTTAATGAGATAAATGAGTTTTAAAATTCAAATAACTGCCATCTAAGGCCGTGTAATGAATTAAAAAACAAATGACTTCGTCTATAAGGGGTCTTGGACAGCAACAATCGAAAGCTATGAAATATAGCCTACAGAGAATGTTTCTGTGCTTGTATGAAGTAATATCGGAAGCTAAATTAACCGATTTGTATAATTAATTATTATTTCACCATTGGAAAGTGCAGTTTCTCTAGATGGACATAATGCTTTAATGTTATTACAGTAACTTCTGATATAATATATAATATAATATAATATGATATAATATATGTAATAATATATTATATAATATAAGTTATTTGAAGGGTTCAGAACCATAGTGGGCCAAGCGCCATTTACTGAATACGTAGAAAACAAGTGTTAAAATTAAGTTATTACCATAATTCAATGGAAACATGTAACAAATAAAATAAAATATACACATTAAATCTAAATGATGTCAATCCTCATTAAACTATGGTTGCATGTAATAAAAATTAAGAAACATGTTAAAGGAATTGTCATTGCACCAAATGAGTGTCTCTGGACAAAAATGATCGCATTTTAATTATTTGGATGCATTTTAAATTAAGTAACATATTAAACGATTTATCCTTCTATCAAACACGAATGTTCCCTGGATCAAATGTCCTATTTTAATTATGTAATTACTTTATATTTATTTCTAACGAGTGCAGCGGAGCGCGCGGGTACGGCTAGTTCTCTATTAAATTGTAATATTCTTTTGCCCCTAAAAGTAAAGAAAAGTGTATTTTTTTAGCAAATTCAAATTAGTGTAACTCTGAAAATATTAACAACAGGACCATCTTTGAATAACATTTTTTTTACTCATAATATCTTAGGAAATAGGCTATGCCCTCTAAGTGCAGTAACTCCTTGCGAATACTAGTAAAACTACATAATCCAAGCGACTTTTACTTTCTTTCGGGCAGATTTCTCTCTCCTTGGTTATTACAGATTCGTGTTTAATAAAATGAATAGCCACCGGTGTAGCTTAGGCAGTAGCGCGTTTGCCTACTAATTCAGAGTTACGCTCGGGAATGGGCTCGATTCCAGCTTGGGCCGATTACCTGGTTGGGGTTTTTCTGAAATTTTCCCCAATCTCAAGGCGACTGAGAGGTAATCTATGGCGAACATTTCGCTTCATTTCGCTGCCACCAATCCCATCGACGCTAAATAGGCCTAACCAAGTTTGAAAAATACATTAAAATAATTCTGATTCACTCACGGAGCATTTTTCCGAAGAATTTTGTTAAAAAAATTGTCAAATATGGGCTTTTAAGGAACCCGGAGGTTCATTGCCGCCCTCACATAAGCCCGCCATTGGTCCCTATCCTGAGCAAGATTAATCCAGTCTCTACCATCATATCCCACCTCCCTCAAATCCATTTTAATATCATCCTCCCATCTACGTCTCGTAGTCCCCAAAGCACTTATTTCCTCCGGCCTCCCAACTAACACTCTATATGCATTTCTGGATTCGCCCATACTTGCTACGTACCGTGCCCATCTTAAACGTCTGGATTTAATGTTCCTGATTAGGTCAGGTGAAGAATGAAATAAGTGCAGTTCTGTGTTGTGTAACTTTCACCATTATCCTGTAACTTCATCCCTCTTAGCACCAAATATTTTCCTATGGTCTGTCCAAAACAACTTCCGACGGACAAATGGCGCCTTTAGCATGTTACCATGGCAACCATTCAAATCAACCAATCACAAGAGACGCGTAACCATGGTAACGGGACGGTGTTGCCTTGTCTATGTTTACAAGTTTCACGTGAATACCAGGGCCTAGTGGTGATTACAGTGGCGGGAATGACTGAGTTGGCTGGTTAACGCGTGCTTTGGGTGAATTAAAATTATTATTTAGTTGTATTATTGTTTTAGTTTATCGATAATTATTGTGTTTAAATTATATTACAGTATTATCTTCGTTGTCATTGGTGGAGTGTGTGTTTTCTAGTTTCTGCTAGAGTTTTTAATTAGATGACTTGTGCAATGTCGGAAGGAAGGAAAGGCAGGCGGAGAATAAAGAATATTGGACAAGGTGTTCCGTTAAACAGTCAAGCGCAAGAGATGGTGTGTTATATAAGAGAGTATTTTGACAGGAGAAAAGATAATGGTGGGCCTCTTTTACCTTTGTCGCAAGTCGTAATGAGAACTGTTGCTTGTGTTAAAATTAATAAGAACACTGTTACCAATATTTGAAAAGATGAAGGCCGTGCAGATTTTTAATTATAAATATTTTTACAGTTTACAATCTTTACAACGCCTTTCTAACAATATTACATTGAAGAATACCGACACTAATAAAAGTAGAGGCTTCGTATTAAATTAAAACTGTTTTTACAGTTTACAGTCCTTTCGACGGTTTTCTAACGATATTTACATTGAAAAATACCGGTACTACTACTACTACTACTACTACTACTACTACTACTACTACTACTACTACTACTACTACTACTACTACTACTACTACTACTACTACTACTACTACTACTACTACTACTACTACTACTAGTAATTATTATTATTATTATTATTATTATTATTATTATTATTATGTTATTATGTTATTATAGGCTAATAAAAATAATAATGTACACAAATTTTAATGAATAGTGTTCAACAAATTGGTTAGAAATGTATGTGTTCATGTGAGCCGTTCATTACTGCACTCTATCGGCAGCGCGCTCGCTTACACGAAAGATGGGCAACATGACAACACTGCTCCCCCTTCTCTATATGCTGTCAAGTCGGAAGTAGTTTTGGTCAAGGTATAATAACCTTATTCTCAAACTCCCCTTACCTACGTTCCTCTCTCAAAGTGAGAGTGCAATTTTCACAACCAAATAGAACAACCGGTAATATAACTGTTTTATAAATGAAAGAGTAATGGAACGGAGAAAAATTCTCCCCGGCACCGGGATTTGAACCCGGGTTTTCAGCTCTACGTGCTGATGCTTTATCCACTAAGCCACACCGGATACAACCCCGACGTCGGACAGAACTGTCTCTGATTGAGTTCCAACTCTTGGGTTCCCTCTAGTGGCCGTCCTCTGCACTACGTCATAAATGTCTGCATGGAAATATCATATGTACTTCGGTACATTGAAATAATATATGGAATAATATATGTTTTATAAATTCTAACATTCAGATTTTTTCACAACGGACTGGATGATAAAAGCTTCTCAACTGAATAATAGCAGGCATTTCCTATATTTATTCTGTGTTTAATTTCCTCCCGAGAATCATTTAACTGTTGCTCCCATGTATTTGAATTTTTCCACCTCTTCAAAGGATAAATTTTCAATCTTTATATTTCCATTTCGTACAATATTCTCGCCACGAGACATAATCATATACTTTGTCTTTTCGGGCATGTATGGGTCCTATTCTCATTAATTCGAGAGTTACAACAAATTTTAAGTTCTTTCTAAAATTCTGTTTTCTCTAGTTTGAAGAGTAAAAGACTATTACAATAGAGAAGCTCTATTGAAAAGTGTCATTTCTTTAGTTGTCTACTAGCCTATTCTGAAGCTAAAAAGTGTTGTGAATTTCTTAGTTTTTTCATACAGAATTTTACGTTTTTTTCAGTTTTTAACTACAAAATTACAGTATTCTTACGAATTTAACACAACAATCGTTACAAGTGACACAACGTCTTGCAACTTAATTCTTTCCAGTTCAATTTTGATCTTAATATAGCCTATAGGGTGGACCGCTCGAATATACCTAATTTCAGTTGTATATGACTGGTGAACGGTTGAAGATAGAACCTTATGGTAACGGTTATATGAAAGGAAAATTCAACAAATTTCGAATCCTGGTGCGCAGACACGCTTTCTTTTCGTAGATTGTATTGATTGTCAAAATGGCGACACCGCAGATGAAAGCGCAAACTGTGTTGTGGTATGCGGAGTTTAAATCAATTGTTAGAGTTCAAAGTAAGTATCGGTGAGTGTTTAACCATGATGCTCCAAGTGCTAAAAGCATTAAGAAGTGGCACGATACATTGTTAGCTACAGGATCGGTGTTGAAAAAGCATGGTGGTGGTCGTAGAACATCGGACGAAATGGTTGCAAATGTTCTAGCCGCGTATGAGCGAAGCCCGCGGAAGTCATTAACAAGAGCTTCACGGGAACTTCAAGTACCAAAATCAACATTGCAACGAATTGTCCACAAACGTCTCAATCTATACGCATACAAAGTGCAGTTAATGCAACGTCTGGGGCCGGATGACAAACCCAAACGAGTGGAATTCGCCAATACGAAGCTAGATCGTCTCGGCGCTGATCCTGATTTTATGTCCAAGATTTTCTTCTCGGACAAAGCCACGTTCCATGTGTCAGGTAAAGTAAACCGGCATAATGTGCGGATCTGGGGATCGTAGAATCCTCACGCTATACCAGAGCACGTTCGTGATAGTCCCAAGTTAAATGTGTGGTGCGGTTTGTCATAGCAGCAGGTCATTGGGCAGTTTTTCTTCGCCGAGAAAACTGTGAGTGGTACCACATATCTTTACATGCTGGAGCAGTTCTTCTTTCCACAAATTTTACACCTGCAGCCTAACATCCTTTTCCAGCAAGATGGCGCTCCTCCACGCTTGTTCAATGACGTTCGTGCGACATTTGACAACGTGTTTCCTGCCGGTGGATTGGTAGGGGAGGACCGATCGCTTGGCCCCCGAGATCTCCGAATTTAACACCGCTCGATTTCTTTCTCTGGGGCTACGTCAAAGATAAAGTGTACGCCACCCCAATCAGAAACCTTCGTGATCTTCGGGAGCGCATCATAGAGGCTATTGAGAGCGTTCCAGAAGACATGCTCCAACGTGCTTGGCAAGAAATCGTTCATCGCCTCGATATCGTCACAGTGACAGCTGGAGCTCACGTAGAGATATGGTGATGCGCATATCGAAACTTGTTGAGTTTTCCTCTCATATAAACGTTACTGTAGGTTTCTATGTTCAACCGTTTACCAGTCACATACAATTGAAATTAGGTACATTCGAGTGGTCTACTGTGTACAGACTTAAAGAGTTTACAAGAATGGCGTGATTTGTAACAAACTGTTGCGTTAAGTGCATGAGAATAAGATAACTTTATAGCTAAAAATAAAAAAGTAATACCTTACAAGCAATTAAGAATTCACAACAAACGTTTCGCTTCAGAACACCAGACAATTAAGAAATGATACTTCTGAATTGTTCATTCTCTATTTGTAATATTATTTTACCCTCAAAACTAAAGAAGAATGGTATTTTAGAAAGAAATTAAAATTTCTGTAACTGAAAATATTGAGAATAGGACCATGTTTATAGGATATTTTTTGCTTAAAATACATAGGTTGGATAAAAAGTAATGGCAACACTGCTGTCACGTGACGATGGTGCGTTTGAGAGCTGCCAGCTGTGTGGACATGAACAAGGACTGTTAGATGAGTTAGTGCAGCCAGCGGCGACAGTACTCTGCCAATCTACTGCAGTCTGTACAACGTTCACTTTCATAGGGATAGTGCGAGCGCCCTAAGACCATCCTTACAAAACTAGAGCAACGTTTCTGGATCAAAATTGAAATGGCACAAGGTCGTAGTGCACAAGAATGTTTTCAGGGACTGCGTGAAGCATGTGGCGATGCAGCGTTGCCATATCGCACAGTTGCACGATGGGTTAAAGTGTTCCGGGAAGGCCTTGTTGCACCGGTACCAAAGGGAAGGTGACGACTTTCTTGGACGAATCGTCGCTATGGACGAAACCTGGACTCGCTCGTATGAACCAAACTTGAAACGCCAATCAAATGAATGGAAGCATCCCGGTTCTCCTCGTCCAAAGAAAGTGCGCCCTACACAAAGTGCTGTGAAGGAGATGTTCATTGTGGCGTATGACAGTGATGGGGTAATACTGCACCACGCTGTACCTCAAGGCAGACGGAAAACGCGGACTACTGGAACATCCACCGTACTCACCCGATATGATCCATGCGATTACGACCTTATCACCAAAGTCAAAGAACCACTGCGAGGGACCCGGTACAATACCAGAGATGAACTTATCCGTGCTTTAGGGCGGTCAATACGGAACATCAACAAAGATGGACGCGCTGATGGTGTACGACACCTTCCAAACATTTAGCAAAAGGGTGATAAGTAAGGGGGCGACTATATAGAAGGTACGTAAATGTTGTACCCCTGTGAATAAAGCCATGTGAGAAATATCGAACTGTTACCATTACATTTTATCCAACCCTAATATCTTGAGAAATATGCTCCGTGGGTGATGTACCTCTTTCCTTATCACCCTGCCACTCGTTACGAATTACGTGCAGAATATTTCATTTCAGTGCACTCTATTTTTTATTTGGTTGAACTAAAGTTGTCATGCACAAGGATATGTGTTTCAAAGTACGTACTGTAGTGTTGTTACGTACGCATTTTGTGCCAAATAAGCTTATGGATCCCTGAGCAGTTTGTTACATTTCAGATATGCTAAAGTAAGAATGACATTAGCTATTCCCTATGTGCAACATTACGGAATGTCAGCCATCTTGCATGTTTGGATTCGAACCGGAGCAGCACATGAAATAACCGGTTCAGAGTGAATTATTTATCACGGGTAAATAGCATAATTGGCCACGTTTCCGGGCCGCTTTGTGTGTGAGGTTGAAGATGTGACAGGTGCACAAGAGCTCCCTGCATCAAGTTCAATTTACATCGCGTCGTGGTGGTTTACGTGCCGGGCGGGTTCCTGAAACCGCCAGGCAATAAAGTGAGCTTCTAACAGACGAAAAGGGAAGGTTAAGCAATTTCGTGCGACGAACACATTATGCTCCGGTCCGCGGCTTTTCTCCGCTCTCCGCGCTTTCAAAGTGATCAGAATCGAAACGATTTAAACGACGTGATTTGCCATTTAACAGAGGCGCCGCCAAGGCGCGGCATATACGTCGATGACTTCGCAGCCAATGGACCGATTTTTATGAAACTCGGTTTCAACGTTTCATTGTTAGCAGGCGATTCCTTGTCACGTTCGCAGGCCAATTGCAATGTGTGGACAGGCTGTTTCCAAGTATATTTGCATTTTATTTCTTCTGTATTTCTTTCAATTGTCTTGGCTTCGTTTACGGGAGAGACGTTCAGTTCATTCACTCTGTTTGCTGTATCCGATTTTAAATAATTCCACACCTATTTACCTAGTTCCTCGCTTCACACTTTTAGCATCCCACCACAACCGTGATACACGTTCACAGCATAACCATGTTCTATCAATTCCATTCCATCAAACATCTCTCTGCTCTGCTTCCTTCACAATACACACAGCTCGTTCCTGGAATTCCTTGTCACAGGAAATCAGGAGCAGTCGGAGTCTAAAATCTTTTAAGTATACTCTACTTAGAAATGTTTATAATAAACAGAACTAGACTCTTGCGGAAGTTTCTAAGTAGTCTTAAATGACCAAATGGTTATTTTTTTCTCCTCTCTCTTGTTCTTTTTTTTCTCTTTTCTTTTTTTTATTATCTTGATATGTTTCTTAATCATTAGTGTTTGTATGCCATTTAGTACGAATTTCCTAATCAACATTTTATGTCTTGTAACTCACATGTATTCTCCTATTAGTATATTAACTTATAATATATCTCAAGTGAATTAATCGTCGTATTTATTTCGGACATTTTAGGTCTTATAAATTGTGTGTTTGTGTGTGTGTGTGTGTGTGTGTGTGTGTGAGTGTGTATATTCCCCTTTATGTTATGTAACTGATTTTGATTATGTGTAATTCTCTACTTTATTTTTATATATTACATAACCGATCTTGACTATTTGTAATTTTATATTATGTAACTGATCTTTTCTATTGTAATTTTCTACTATATTTTATGTAATTTCTAAGGTATTTTCTTTTGTGTTATTTTGTAATCACATTTTGTATATTATTGAAACCTGGTTGAGTGGAAGAGAAGGCCTCATGGCCTTAACTCTGCCAGGCAAAACAAAACTACCACCACCACCACCACCACCACCACCACCACCACCACCACCACCACCACCACCACCACTACTACTATCATCATTATATTAGGCCACTCGTTAAATAGTTATTCTATCTTCGTAGACATACCGTATTGTCGTAATTATTCTTCAGATTTTACGTGTATAATAAAATATCCTTATGACTATTTAGTTTATATGATGTCATTCCATTTTCGGCCAATTTAGTGTAATGAAATTTAGAATTCTAACCAATCTGAAGAAATTTAACCGAAGGACAAAAGAATTAGCGTACGAAACCCTTGTTCGCCCAATTATGGAATATGGAACAGTGCGCTGTCTGAGGAATGGGGACAGGAAACTACACTAAAGCAATGCAGATAGCGTAGTGTGTAACGGACATGGTCGGTCCTGATATGCACGTCTGTAGACAGCAGTGTATGTGTACAAGTTGCAGTGTCCAGTCGATCAGTCCTAGTGAAATGGAGGAGTACACGAGAAAGGAATTATCAGACCTGATTTTCGAATACGGATGAGCCAATGGGAACAGTAGACAAGCTCACAGATTGTATCGGGACAAGTACCTACAAAGGAGACATCCGGCCCATGTAATTTTTCCACGACTGTTCCAAAAGTTAAGGGAAGTAGGGTACGTGGTGCTCAATTACAATTCCATTTCCACACAACTATTTTTGCTTATAACTTTCGACTCAGTCATTTCCGGACCATAGTTCCTGATCACAAAATGATACATTTGCCCTTCGCCATCATCCCTGAAAGTTGGTAGACAGAGAGACAGACAGACAGACACACAGACAGAGATAGATAGATAGATAGATAGATAGATAGATAGATAGATAGATAGATAGATAGATAGATAGATAGATAGATAGATAGATAGATAGATAGATAGATAGATAGATAGATAGATAGATAGATAGATAGGTAGATAGGTAGATAGGTAGATAGGTAGGTAGGTAGGTAGGTAGGTAGGTAGGTAGGTAGGTGGATGGATGGATGGATGGATGGATGGATGGATGGATGGATCGATGGATGGATGGATGGATGGATGGATCGATGGATCGATGGATCGATGGATCGATAGATAGATAGATAGATAGATAGATAGATAGATAGATAGATAGATAGATAGATAGATAGGTAGGTAGGTAGGTAGGTAGGTAGGTAGGTAGGTAGGTAGGTAGGTAGGTAGGTAGGTAGGTAGGTAGGTAGGTAGGTAGGTAGGTAGGTAGGTAGGTAGGTAGGTAGGTAGGTAGGTAGGTA
This sequence comes from Periplaneta americana, assembly GCF_040183065.1. NCBI lineage: Eukaryota > Metazoa > Arthropoda > Insecta > Blattodea > Blattidae > Periplaneta > Periplaneta americana. Next base: position 22,050,808 of record NC_091129.1, on the reverse strand, counting down.
GGTAGGTAGATAGATAGATAGATAGATAGATAGATAGATAGATAGATAGATAGATAGATAGATAGATAGATAGATAGATAGATAGATAGATAGATAGATAGATAGATAGATAGATAGATAGATAGATAGATAGATAGATAGATAGATAGATAGATAGATAGATAGATAGATAGATAGATAGATAGATAGATAGATAGATAGATAGATAGATAGATAGATAGATAGATAGATAGATAGATAGATAGATAGATAGATAGATAGATAGATAGATAGATAGATAGATAGATAGATAGATAAAGTGCATTTATTGATGCATGATAAATTATACAAACTCATGTACACAAGATCCTTCGCACGAGCCCGTACGGTGATTCGTGCTGTAACTATGCACAGTTTGAAACTTCAAAGGAAACAAAAATAATACTACTAATAATAAAATAGTAAATCAACAGTTATTATTATTACTACCTTTATCATTAATTATCACAATTACAACTAATCTAACTTCAAACCAAATTTCACAAAAATAATACAAATAAAATAAATGTAAGATATGAAAAAGAGAGAAAAAAACGCAGTGAAATAATCCAACTAATAAATATAAAGGTAATACATAAAAAACATACACACGCAATAAAATACAAATAGAAAAAAAGACACAATAAATACAAAAAGAACATTATCCCCTAATTAATTCATTCACTGAGTGTTGCTCCTACTCATTACAACACTAATTAATAACTCTTTCCCTTAAATCCTCGGCTCCCTCCCCCTCGGCCAGTTCCACCCTCAACTGTCGAACTTTGCCATAAATTTTCCCACACTGTCACAAAATTTAACGTTATTTAACATATCGTATGTTGCCAAGTGCCCCCTGCTAGATTTAATGAAGGACTCAGAGCTTTTCTTTCTTCACAATCCGATAAAATATGGTGTGATGTCTCGCCTTTACCACAAAGAGGACATATTCCCGCCCCCTCTTCGTTGACGGTTTTAAGTGCCCTCCAGACTCCTAGACGAAACCAGATTAAACACAGTCTACCTTCTCTGCTACCTCCATAGAGATATAATTCGGCCCTCAAATTTGTTTCGATCATCGATTGGATCTCCAGAGCAACCTTATCCCTACATTCCCCTTCTGTTATTTGCCTGTCTATATCCTTCAGGCGTTTCTTGATTTTCCGCCAGACATTTCGCTTGTTCATGCAATCTTCCCCGATTATAAATCCCATGCATATTTCCTCCAACCCTCTGCGTAATCTACCTGCCCAGGTTATTTGGTCTCTCCTCTCAAGTTGCTCCCTATAACAGACCGCTCTAATAAGAGACTGATCTCCATGCACAATCCTCAAGTAGTACTTTAAAACTTTTATCTTGCATTCTGTTGAATCTCTATGGCGTCAGAATTCTCTTAAGATGAAAGTTTGTAACACCACATTGGAAACATCCTGTATATACACTTCGGTACATCAATATAATATGTTATGAAGTTTGTTAAAAAAAAATGTCTCTACTATCAAATGTATTTTATCTAAAATGTGTTCTTTAATTAAGACAATCAAATAATTGCAATGCAGTTATATGTACAATTTTGCTACAAGGAGAGTGAACATGGACATTCTAGTTTATTTCTTTTTCAGAAATGGCTAGCGCAGGATTGCGGTGTTAACTTGGCAATTGCGATTCGTGTCACATTCTGAAGTTGACAGACGCCAAGCGAATTGCCGTCGAGCTGCAAGATTCCGGTCTCGTCAGCGGCCGTCGTGGCGCAAGGCTTTGACACGCTTCATCACCAATAATGAGGTGTTGTAATAAAGCTGTACTTTGCGGTTTATAACCTGTAAATAATTGAGATGTCGATATACATACCAGAAGGAAAAGGGTGGCTGCGGGGGTGTTCGTGTTAATAGCAAGTCGTAAACACACGAGGGGGAACAATAACAAGCTCTCAGGACGGAAATAGGATTGTGTAAATGGAAGATCGCTATAACATTCATAATAACGCTGCAGGCATAGAGGTGCATTGCGAATAGGCGGATTTAATATCTGCGGCGGTTAAATAGTCCCAGCGAGGCGGTAAAGAACTACAACCTAAGTGACAGTCTTCAAAACGAAAAGAGGTCACCTTCTACAGGGACATCATTTTATTTTTACTTGCATTTGTATTGTACCTGCATTTCTGAATGTACTTCACTCTCACCCCTTCACTAATGTCCTTGCTCCCGTCAGACACACAAACTTACGGCCGCTGTTGCATTCGAAGTCTTCGAGCAGTGAAGTAAACACTGCAGTGTATAGTGTGTTTCATAAATATGGTTGCGTTTTCTATAGAAGAAAGAACCTATATTAATAATATCGTACTAAAAAATTATATTCAAGAAAGGATAAATTCAATTTCAGAGAATATGCTTCAAAGTGTTTCAATAATATTCGTAAAGAATTGAAGCCTGCATTGTAATGAACGGCAACCATTTTCAGCAAATTGTTTAAAAATTCAGATTAGCTTATTTTGAATTGAGGTGGCTAGAAGCAAAGGAATGCTAGTGACATTTGTAATAACATGAGTTAAGTGCATCCAGTATTAGCAAAAGTATCTAAAATTTTAGTGGCAAAGGGATATTTTAATCGCATCACACATTAAAATTTAAATAAAAATTTCACCGATTTTGCGAAAGCTTAAATTTGTAAAACCCATTTTCTCAAAAGTAACTTAAGTGCACTTACAGGCCTTTACTTATGACCCCATCAATTTAAATGCACTCTCTATATTGTATGTTAACACCAATAATTAATATGCTAAATAAAGTGGACATTATATAACGAACATAACCGCCTGAAAAGTTGAGTTTTTGAAAAAAAAATGTTACTACTCTACCGTATTTTGATAAATTCCGTAAAAGTGATGATCAAACTGAAAATCGTAATATCGTATTTCCCTACAACATAAATGGATACACTACTTTTCTCTCCTCCTATACCTAGTAAAATGATTTGTTTACATATTGCATTAGCAACACCAAACTCCTGTAATGGAAGGGGCAACAGTGTTTCCGAGTATAGCCAGGTTAATGTTAAAAATGTTGGTAAAAATAAAGTGATGTCCCTGTACAACTTCGTGTTTCAAGAGGGAGAAAGAAATGCAATTTGCAAATCTCACTAGAAAGTTAAAAATAAATTACGAAACTTTTTCACTACTTCAGTGATGAAAGTCCATTTGTTACTGTTCCTTTAACAGAACGATCAGTGCTCCAGTTTTCCACCCGAAAATTTAGTTCATATCCCAGAAAATTAACATTAAAATGTTCCGCTTAGAGGGATCGAGAAATAAGTGCTAATTTAACCCTTTGAAGCACAATAGTAATATGCGTTACAAGAGCGGTATGTTGACGTTTTCATGGTCGAGGAAAAGATTGAAAAAGTGAAACGTAGTTGAGCTTTTTTAATTTCCGAGAACGTGGAAACAAATATACCGCTCGCGTATCGTACATTATTTTGTGCGAAGATCGTTTATTATATACCTGAAAGACGAATTTCTAATTAGTTGCAATGAAATCTCTATGTTGGTTTCTGTTTAATGACGGCAACTTCGGAAAACCATAATATCTTTCTTCAACATTGTTGCTATAAAATTTTTTCTGTGATTACTATACTCCAGCAGGCCGTGATATACGTCTGTCTCCCCCCCCCCAGTCTATAAATGCGAACTTAAAACAAACGGTAAGGTTATGTAATGATTTATTTTTCATTTTAATATTTTAACAATATTATTTATATAACATATTGCAGTAATAACATCGGCATCTGGAATCATGTTGATTTTTTCACGGCTTCCTTAATGTTACTTGTATCAGGAATGCAATAAGTTTCGTGGAGTAGTAGACTTTACTTAATTTTTGCAAATATTTAAAACAATAATTAACATTGCAATTTAGGTGAAATTGCAGTGGTAAGTTTCCAAGTTATAATTACTACTATGTTAAACCGCTCTAAAAATAATATGTTAAAAGCCTAAAGCAGTAAAATGAATGTCGCGCTTAAGCGGTAAGAAGAGGGAAATTGTTATGTGTGTTACGTTGGGAATACTGAATGTGGTATTTCACACTTACCGCGTATTGGTTCTGTGCGGAAAACAAGCAAATACGCACGATCTCGCACAAATTATTTTCTTTTTCTTTTTTCTTTTTTTTCTTTCTTTCTTTTTTTTTTTTCCATATCATGGATCATACCAAAGCTTCAATCAATTATTTTCAACATTTTAACTCTGCACACAATTCTAAAAACATAGTTGGGACCTCTACGTACACTCAAGAGATGATTTCTTGGCGGAATATCTGTTCCATAAAATTGAAAAAGAAAGAAAATGGTGGTTCCTCTGAATAACCACTATGCTTCAAAGGGTTAAGGGAAGAGGACGGTAATTTCTTTACACTTTTTTCCTCATTCACTGACCCATATTATCAAAAAAAGTGCTTTCCATACTACATTCCTTAAACAGTATTCGAAAATTCCTTCCGCTATCACTCAAGAAAATACTAGTGAAAACACTAGTATTGCCGCACTTCGATTATTGTGATTTTCTACTGACTGACCTCAATGTCAACCAGTCGCAAAAATTACAACGTGTTCATAATTCTTGTGTTCGCTTAGTCTGCAATGTCCGTCGCGCTGACCACATTACCCCATCCTTCCAAACTCTAAACTGGCTACGGTTTAACGAACGTAGAAATGTTCATTCTATTGTTCTCCTTTTCCAAGTCTTCACACCTCTACACCTACCTACCTTGCCTCCCGTTTCAGTTACCTGTCATCATATCATAATCTCTTCACTCGCACGCAAAATAGCCGCATACTAGCCATACCAACACATAAGACATCATCGTATTCATCATCATACACAATCTCGCTCTCGCGCTTGTGGAATACCCTACCCAGTGACATCAGAAACTGTCGGAATTTAGTAGCGTTCAAAAGCAAACTTATTAAGAATTTTCTTACTGCGTAGAGTAGGTTTAATTGTTACTTAATAAAAGAACTGATCTCTCTTCTTAACTTTTACAATAAAGTGTCTAGCTTTTATTAATCAGTTAATCTTTTAGTACTTTGATTTATATTGTATTTGTAAATTTAATATTAATTGTAATTATAAATGTAATTGTAATCTTACTATTGTAGTTGTAATCCCCTGGTAGAGGGGAAGAGAAGGCCTGATGGCCTTAAGTCTACCAGGTTAAATAAATAAATAAATAAATAAATAAATAAATAAATAAATAAATAAATAAATAAATAAATAAATAAATAAATAAATAAATAAATAAAACTAAATTTTGTGTAAAATATTAATTTTTTATTTAGACAGCTCATGGCTATAGCAACTCAAGCAAATATACATATTTAAAAAAAAAAACAAAAATAAAAATATTTCGGGGCCCAGAGTTGAAAGAAAAATATACACAATGCAGATTTTACTAAAACCGATATATCTAAGCCATTTTTAAAGACAAATTCAAACAATTTTTTTACACTTTACATGCAAAAGCATGCTCTACAAACTGTCTGTAACAAAATTTTGATATTACTCCCTACATTTGTAAAATAATCAAAATTTAAGAGTATATGTATGTGAACGGTCACAAATAATATCAGAAAATGCAGGCTCTAAATTTCTAAAATTAAAAGAAAATGAAGTCACAATTAGACAAAAATTATAAGGTACCAAAACAAGACTTATTAGAACTTAAATATCCGATAAAATTATAAAAAATGTTACGAAACATATTTTTCAAACTAGTTTTACCAGAGTATGAAAAAAAAAAAAACAAAAAAAAATTCTGCTGCTACATCATTTATTAACATAACATTGTTATGGTCCCTTTGACATCTTTAATTTTTTTCTGAAAAGTAGACTACTCTCAGACATGTAGAGTTGTTTGTTTTAATACAATTAATTCTTTATTTTTTTCTATATAAAATATATCAAAATTTACATAATATTTTGTGACCTAATTTTTCTATTTTCAAAGAAATGGGCATTATCGTAGTCTACCGTTTGCATAAGTGCATGTTAAATCAGTGTACAAAATTTAAAAATTCTATCTCTAATGGTTGTGGAGTTATGAAATAATATGTGCGTAAATTTTCAAATATTGGAAAATTTAATTTAAAGTTAAAAAAAATGAATTCTTCAAAATATTATTACTAACTTCTTATACTTTTATCAGATATTTAAGTTCTAATAAGTCTTGTTGCGGTACCTTGTAACTTTTGTCCAATTGTGAGGTTATTTCCTGATACAATTTTAGAAATTTAAGGCTACATTTTCTGATATCTGTAGTCGTTCACGTACATAATAAAATTTTTTTGAATTCATATTTTGCAAACAGAAATATGTTCTTAAAATGAAATCAATTAGCAAAATTCTGTTCCAGAGAAAAGTTTCCTAATAGTCCAGAGAATGTGTGTTCTAAATTTCATGCATGTATCTTTAATAGTTCAGAAATTATATCCATTTTTGTTTGGCAATGTAGCAAACGGAAACAACAATCTAAGGGGGCATGTGATTTATAAATCCAGAGCGCAACATATATTATAATAATTTTTCATTCTAAATTTCATTTGAGAACCTTTTCGCCATATTGGCATCATCTCGCAAAAATAATTTACAATATCTAAATAAATGTGACTATCAACTTGCTCTTTAAAGCTCTAAACCATGTTATTCAGAAATGCTTCTATTTTAATACAGTTTCCCATAAGTTGGTAGTTATATATATATATATATATATATATATATAATGACAAGAATTGGTAACCAACGTTCAATATTTTTTCTGTTTCACTAAAGATGAGATATTTAACTAAATTTTGCTTAAATGACTTTAAAGAAATACAAGGTATATGAGTGAAGATTGTAGCAAGTAATGTGCACGTGAAGAATGTGATACATTTAGTGAAGTTGGAAAACTGATTAACAGTTTGGGCCTTTCTCTTGCACTTGAATAACAAATTAATTAATTGTCTTTTCTACCTTTGAATTCAAAATGATTTATTGTATAACTATGGAATTTTTATTCCACTCCGAAAGATAGAAACCTATATTTAATATTAAACTAATCTTCTGCACTGAAATTCTATAATCGCACCCGCATCATTACCCACTTTTTTTAAGTATGTTCGAAAATAATGTGCTAGGAAAATATAATTTGGGGCTATAATGGAGAAAGTTCCACAACGCAGAATTGCACGCATTGTATTCTTCACTTGACATAATTCATTCATAGTGTTCTCTTTCACTGGAAACTGAGTATTCTCCAGTCTTTCCTATTTTCTCCCTTCCTCTTAGTCTCCGGATATTATCCATATACTATCTTAATGTCGTCTATCATCTGATATCTTCTTCTGCCCTGAACTCTTCTTCCGTTCACCATTCCTTCCAGTGCATCCTTCAGAAGGCAGTTTCTTCTCAAACAGTGACCCAGCCAATGCCTTTTCCTTTTACTGATAAGTTAATTAAGAATATTATGTGGCACCCGTCTGGAACGTTCTGGTCGTGTCTGGTTGCCTCGGGAGTGTGCGCGCGCATCCAACGGAAAGGAAGGCGCGGGGAAACGAACCTCGAGCTTCGATAGGCGCTGAAGCGCGGTACGGGGCAAGGGGAAGGAAAACTACGGGACAGCGCGGAGCGGAGAGAGTAGCGGAAACCTCTGGAAGCAATTCTCTCCCGAAGATTCTGTAATCCACGCGGATCGAAGTTTCAACATGTTATGGTTTAGTAATAAAATTTCAAGCAGTCTTCGACAATTAGTCAGTCTCCAGTCAGCCTTCAAATCTTGGACAGCAGCGAGGTGGACCTGAGTTTGAGTGAGTATCCGGAAGTCAGTCCACACGTGAATCTTCGAGCGAGCAAGGAAGCCTGCCTTCGAGATCGGGGTTCGACGTGAGGAAGACCGCGACTGAGAAGACCAGAGTTTGACGTGCAGTGAACTGTATCTGGAAGGCTTGGGTTCGACACACAGTGAACTTGAAAAAGTGAGCTAGAAGAACTAGCTAAGGCGAACGAACTGTGAACTGAGAACTGACAGTTTTGTTCTGCACATAGTTCTTTGTGAACATTAGTTGAAATTAGGAGTACATTGTTGTTCTTCTCAATAATACACCTGTATTGTCATTGTCGCTGTGTGGAGTGCAATAACGACTATGTGTTGCTGTGTTGAGTGGAATACACATTGTTGTAGGGTGACTGTTAAGAATAAAAGTCACATGTGACAGGTGTGTTTTAAAAGTTGAATAAACGTTACAATTATATCGAGACGGTGGAGATGGGCAAGGTATGTAGCACGTATGTGTGAATCCAGAAATTCATATAGTATTCATTGGAAGACCTGAGGGAAAAGGACCTTTGGGAAGGCCGAGATGTAGATAGGAGAATAATAATGATATGGATTTGAGGAATGTGGGATATGATTATAGAGACTGAATAAATGTTGCTCAGGATAGGAACCAATGACGAGTTAAGGTAAGCGTTCACTACATCGTATCGCACTCATCGGACGAATCGCACGGATCGGAAAAAGACTATCTTTGCTGTAATTGTTATGTTAACGCGTTCACTACATCGTATCGCACGGATCGCCTCTCGGCAAATCCGTCCACGTTTCTCGGACGAGCAACTTTTCCGATGCGTGCGATCATGGCCTCCTTTAATAAATCAATTTTAATTGGTCAACTGTTACTATTATGTTATGCCATGTTCAGTGTCGCGCCAAAATGGCAGACGGAAAACTTATTTCGCGTGTAGAAAATTGCGAAGAATTATATATATTGAGGCGTTCCCATTACAGTAATCAAGTAATTTCTTACATATATATTATGTAATCAATATTTCTTTCGTTTCTTCTTCTTCAATTAAGACGCATGAAGCAATTACAATTCTTATTCGCTAACAGTCATAATTAATAGACCTAACCTCAACTCCTTTGCTTTTGTAATGTCAATATCGTACGACGTCATGTTTTAAACAGCTGATAGGGGAATCCGATGAGGCGATGAGGTGGAGCCGTTACAGTGAACGCACTGCACTTAAAATATCCGTTGCGTGCGATTCGTACGAGCAGTGCGATACGATGTAATGAACTCTTACCTTTATGTGAGGGCGATAATGTACCTCCGGGTTCTATAAAATCATTTGTAAGTAAGTAATTAATAATAATAATAATAATAATAATAATAATAATAATAGTAATAATAATAATAATAGCAAAATAAATGCGTCATAAATTTGTTTTCTTGTGGCTTGTTTTTATCTTTAATTTCGAAAAGCAAAAATGTATCTACTGTACAACGTAACTACTTTCTATCTCAATGCACATAAAGCATGTTAAAAGCATATTTCTCATATATTCTCGCTGAGGTTAGGTATAAATACTTGATAGAGCAAAATTCGTGTTGTTCCGGATGGCTTAACAAACATCCAGGATGTGGTTAACATACTTGAGCATTAAGAGAAACGATAAGCTCTGCCGTCACATCCCTTCCTGCTAAGTAATACATGTTCTTCCTGACAGCCTGCAGTCAGAACTTTTCAAGTAAGGTCATTAGAAACTTATGTAATATTTCATGTTCAGAAATGAATTGTAAGTTTTAACACCAAGAGACTCAACGACTGTTTCGTCTTCAGATTTCCATTGTCTCTGCGCATCAATCTCGCTCTGGGTTCCAAGAGATGTTACAAGATGTTACTCATCTTGAAGGAACATTCCAAGAAGCCACAACTGTCACCTCTCAAAACAGAAGACGTGACGTGTCATTAAATATTACTAAACCACTGTCTTATCGCTATCTTCTTCTAGTCTGGAGTAAGATGGAACAAGAAGTCTAATAAAATTTACCTTCCATATGAATTCATAGAACAACTGAATATGTTTGAAACACAAGTTGTAAAGCTTGTGAACAAAACCGGTAATTTCCACTGAAAAAAAAATACTGTTTCAATAAGCTTACAAAGGAATAATTCTGAATATGTTACTGTTTTTATTCTGATGGTTGTTTCAAGAACGCATTTATCCCTTCGTTAGCTAACAGTTAGGAAACAGAAAGTTCAAATCAATACAACTATGAAATCTGCATCGACGTGGGGAACTATTAATAATGGAATTCCTCAAGGTTCAATATTAGGTCCCCTACTTTGCCCAGTGTTTACAAATGATCTTGCCTCCCCAATAAAATATGTAGGTAATCCCATATTACTTGCAGATGGCACAAGTATAGTAATTACAGCCAATAACTCCAAAACATTCCAATCTTCAACAGAGGAAATTTTCTTCAAAATATGTGACTGGTTCTCAGTCAATAAATTGGTATTAAATTGTAACAATACTAACATAATTCAATTTAAATCCTGTCCAAATTCAACCTCGCAAATTTCTAGCGCAATAATTAACAATACATCCCTATTAGAAACAACGACAACCAAATTTCTTGGCTTAAAAATCGATAATGTGTTAAATTGGAAAAATCATTTTAAAGAAATTACTCCCAAAGTAAATTCAGCTTGTTTTGCTATTAGATCTATGCAAAAGTTAGTAAATATCAATACCTTAAAAACAATATACTTTGCATACTTTCACTCGGTAATGAGTTTTGGAATAATATTCTGGGGAAATTCCACAGATAGTAACAGTATATTTCTAATACAAAAAAGAATAATTAGAATAATAATGGGTGAAAAATCTGGGGAATCTTGTAGGACTATTTAAAAAAAACTACAAATAATGCCCATGGCTTGTCAGTATATCTTTTCATTAATAATCTTCCTTGTATGTAATCGTGAAAACTTTGTAACTAATTCAACAGTTCATAGAATAAATACTCGTCAAAAATGACTTTCATACTCCATCGGCAAGTTTATCGTGCTATCAAAAAGAAGTGCGTTATATGGCAGTAAAAAGTTTTAATAGCCTCTCTATCGATATAAAAAATGAAACTCAAAGCATAAGATTATTTAGGGCTAAATTAAAGAAGTACCTAATTTCTCACGCCTTCTATTCTGTAGATGAATTCATGACATTCAATAACACTTCATGAAATTGCTACTAAAACTATGTGTTGTACTAGTAGACTATATTGTAAATCTCGTCTATATATATTTCATCTAGACTGTGACTATAAATTAAGACTTTATAATAGTATTAAGTTTTTTACTTGTTCCATATTCTAGCTGTAAGCAATTTATGAATACCATGGAATGTTAATATTACAATATAAAACAATACAGCGGACAAGTAAGCTCGAAAGATGCGTTACCAGAAACATCTTTAGTGTTATTGGTCCGCTAAAGAATTCAATAACTTAGAGATCTGATTTCCCTCCTATAATAACACTGGTCAACAAAATTAAACATATTTCTTGTTAAAAATAAATATTGTGTGATTCTTATAGTATTTTTCGAGCTGATTTCAGATCTGATTTCACAATTTCTCTGTTACCCAGGGTTTTTGAGTAATTATATGAAAAGTACTTTATAATTTTCTAGTATTTATGCCTTGTAACAAACCCGAAGGTTTTGAGGAAAGAAAAAATAGATGAGAAATCAAGAAGTTATTCAGAGAGATATATGACACACCATCAAGTTACAGTTCTGAATCTGCCAGCTGACAAGTTCTCTGTAATTTTCTGATATGTTTTTCCTAAAAAGGAACAGTCTTTTGAACGATCCTTAGGTTCCCGGCGTATCATTGGAACTGGAAAAGGGATATGACGGGATCCTTTCAGTCAACCAGTTAGGCTAATACAATTACATGGACCACAACAGATTTCAGGGACCCAGTTCCTGTCCTCATGTATTTTTCAATTAAAATAACACTCGTAAACTCTTTTAACTAGTGTAGTAAAATTCACTTGCGTCCTTTCAAACGTACCAAAAATTGTTTGTGATTTATACAGTATTTCGAGGTATTTTTCAATTTCTAAGATACTTTTACCACACTTAAAATTAGGATAAAGAAAACAAGGGTTATAAAACTCGTTTCGTGATTGTATGTTCCAACTCAGCTCAGAATTAATACAAACTCTCGCAGTCTTATGAGGAATAAAATTCATTTTTATGAGTTCTGACCTCACAGGCAACAGTGATCTGAAGTTATAATTAAGAGAGAAAAATAAATCGTCTGGCCTTAATTAAGGATGGTCACGAGGGTCCGGAAATTAATAGCAAACAAAATATGATTAATTAAATATGAGTATTTTCATAAAAATAAAATTTAATAATTAAGCAGCACTGATTATCAATTATAAAATAAAATTTTAGAAGATGACTTTAAAATTATACTTATAAATAAAAGATTATCCTTATTTAACGCCTTCTGAGTGGTATAAATGAAATTGTATAATCTGCAGGGAATTTTTAAGAATTTGCGAGATGAATTTTTTGAATTTCAAAAGATGATATTGATAATCGATTAAAAAAATTATATGTAAATTTTGGTAAAGAACTCCGAGCAACAAAAAATAAACCTGTCACTGACCAATTGAAGAGGGGGATGTCATACTTGGCACTAAAGTATGAAGCAGTAATTAGGAGAGGGAGAGACCGATTTATTAGCGATGTGATATCTCCATATTTTTATTACATGTATTCGCGGGGATGTTCTGGCGACTTCGTTAGAATTAGCTTCCCACACAGGTGTTTCGTCACTTGTCAGCATCGGACAGATTTACAGCCACCTTGTGCGTGATTGTATATAGACACTCGGCGATGCGTAAAAGCCGAAGTTGGACTGGACCCGTGGGAAAGATACTGCCAAGCTTGAGTTTTCCAAAGAACGGGGGTTCTCCAAAATCGACAAACTAATTTGATGTTGTGGGAAGTCCAAAAGTTTAAATTTAGAGATGACGTATTTCGCGCCCAATAAGGAGAGATCTTGGTTTAGCTTATGAGGTCACTTTGGACCAATATAGAATAGATTTTAGGCCGGTTAAGTGACGTAGTTGTTAGCCAATAGGATAGTTAGTTTTAGCGTAGGATAGGTTTTTATAAATAAGGGTGACGGGGAGCGGAGAGAATGGCAACATCTCATCGTGTCGGCGGCCCTACATACAGGGCACAATCACTACTCCTTTTCGTGTCGGCGGCCCTACATACAGGGCAGAATAACTACTTCGTTTCGTGTCGACAGGATAACTACTTTTCTTCGGGTAGACGGCGCGACATATTTTTTTTTCGTGTCGGCGGCCCAACTTAATAGTCTTTCCTCCGGCGAAGACTCGATAGATAGAACTTTGTCATCGGCGAGACCACTCGTCAACGTTTAGGAGCTTCGATCATAGTGTACTGGGCAGAGTATTGAATTTGTAGTATCGGATAGAGCTTATTCAGAGCCGCCATAGAGTCGATACAGAAGTGCGACCAACGATTGAATTATAAGTCAGCCGGAAATACATACTCTAGGGTTTACCAAGTGAATACGACAATAAACTTATCGTTTTGGAGTTTACACTGCCTTTTATATAAGTAGCCGGCTTGGTATTATTCCCGACATCATCCTACACCACAACCGTACCTCGGCTACCCTGAGTGAATCTCACGCAACACCGAGACGCACCCACCCTCAAGTAGGGAATACAAGGTTCATAAATGTCCCTCTTTTCATGATCAACCTGATGAGCTTGGTTTAGGTCTCTCTCCATGCGTATAGTTGGATCTATAATAATAGCTTTTTGTTGTTGCCTGTCTATTGCTATTATATCCGCTCTTCTGTGAGAGTCGTCTTCAGAAATACAGTGGACCTCTCCATGAACTTCCCAACCCTTGTTCCGAAGAAGACAGGCGATAGCTCCACGGACTCTATGATGCCTGTTGTTACGCAATAACTCTCCTTTCCGACAAAAACCCAACACGGGGTCAAGAGTTTCTGTCTCGTTGCAGTCTGGTTGACGGCAACGGGTCGTGCAATAAAAGCAATAAAATGAAATATGTGAAATATTTTATTTCGATTAGTATATTAAGGACTGTATATAGTAATTAAAATAAATCAATTTTTATAAAACTACAAAAAATGGTGGGTGGTAGAAAAATTCTGACTTCATTTTTGGAATAAGCAGATTACATTACATAAGAAACAGCAGAAACTGTACATTTAATAAAATCATTGTTGACCGGTGTAATATATACTGTATTTCTCCGACAGACACCCATCTTACGTACATTTTGTGATTTGGCGAGCAGTTTATATACTTTGATTGATCATAATGTTACCTGTATGAGATTCAGGCATGCGATATTTTTTTTTATATTAGGCCTGTATAGACGACATTAAAATAATATTGCAAATATCCTTTCCTCAGCCAAAAATAATTAATTATTTAAAAATGAGAGGGATATACCAGGCCCAAGCGGAGCTAATACTTTTGTAACAATTACATTAGATCATTAAAATTTTCACCAGATGGTATTCGCCAGCGCTCGTTTCTTAATAAGAATGTTATGGTAAAGCAAATGTGATAATTGCGATGTCTAGGAGTCAATATTGACACATCCATCAAACATTGGACGAGTTATGACTTATGTTTGATAAACTGGTGGCTAATGAGATCAGAATAAGCAATACATGTGCCTTTTTTCGAAGCTATAAGATGGTCAATTGGAAAATTTTTCGGACAGAATATAGGAGATAAATTTCGGTTTTCTCACATAAATAGTTCTTTAGCAATGCTAATAGCGCTAATGGGATTGGTGATGGTGAGATGAAGCCGATGATTCGTCATGTGATTACTTGACATTCGTCTTACGGTTGAGAAAACCTCGAAAAAAATCCAAACAGGTCATCAGCTCAATCGGGCATCGAACCCACGCCTTAGCGCAGCTCCGGTAAATCGGCCGAGTTACGCCAGTGGCTCGTAGTTCATTTAATGAATATTAATTGTAGAATTTATTCAAGTCAAAACCAATTTGGAAGGGGAAATAGTTCCAAAATTTTGTTTCAACCCCTCTACTAATAACATGGTTCTTTTACATACCATAATTCCAAGTCAAAGGCCTCACAGAAATTTTTCACATTCTTACAAATGGCTTTTAGAGAACCCTGAGTCGACCTGGTTGGCAACTTGGTATAGCGCTGGCCTTCTATGCCCAAGGTTGCGGGTTCGATCCCGGGCCAGGTCGATGGCATTTAAGTGTGCTTAAATGCGACAGGCTCATGTCAGTAGATTTACTGGCATGTAAAAGAACTCCTGCGGGACAAAATTCCGGCACATCCGGCGACGCTGATATAACCTCTGCAGTTGCGAGCGTCGTTAAATAAAACATAACATTTGTAGAGAACCCTGAGGTTCATTTCCGTTCTCACATAAGCCCAAATCGGTCCCTATCCTGAGCAAGATTAATCTAGTCCCTACCATTATATTCCATCTCCCCCAAATCAATTTTAATATTATTCTCCTACGTATATCTCGGCCTCCCAACTAACACTCTATATAGATTTCTCGATTCACCCATACGTGCTACGAGCCCTGTCCGTCTCAAACGTCTGGATTTAATGTTCCTAATTATGTCAAATGAAGAATACAATGCGTTCAGTTCTGCGTTGTAGAATTTTCTCCATTCTCCTGTAACTTCCCCCCTCTCAGCCCCAAATATTTTCCTAAGAAACTTATTCTCAAATACCCTTAACCTCTGTTTCTCTCTCAAAAAGAGCGTCCAAGTTTCAGAACCATACAGAACAACCGGTAATATGTTTTATAAATTCTAAATTTTAGATTTTTTGACAGCAGACTGGATGATAAAAGCCTCTCAACTGAATAATAACAGATATTTCGTGTAATATTTATTCAGCATTTAATTTCCTCTCTGGTGTCATTTATACAGGGACATCATTTTATTTTTACTTCAATTTCATCGTACCTGAGGTTTTGAATGCACTTCACTCCCACCCCTTCCACTAATGAAGTCCAACCGTCCTCCACACAGATCCAAGACCGCATATACAGTCATTGTAACCTTACGGTCACAGTAAACAGTACGTTCCAAAAATATGTTCGCGTTTTCCAGTGACGAAAGAGCTTTCAATATTGCATCATTTTTCATTTGCCTACGTCGCATCCCGGTTTCCCCCCTATTCGCCTCTATGTAAATGCTAGTGGCTGAGCTGTCTTAGCTTTTTGCTGAGACCATTAATTTCTGTTAGGAATTGGACATCTACATAATATTATACCCATACAATATTTTAAAATAACTTAAATAAAAGGGCATCGTTAAGTAATTAACTGTCACGTGATTTCCTCCCTTTCTACGACGCAACCACTTGGACGGACAGTAGATAGCATGTATGAGTAATTTTATCTTTTCGGATCGGGCAGAAGTGAAGATTGAATTTACAGTACGTAAGGTGTCTTTTATAGAGTAGGAAGAGAATTATTTCAACATGAGTTACTGATACGAAGTACGAACCTGGTAATTGGAATTACGTACAATAGTCTATAGTGCGTTAATATGCACATTAGAACTGAAGCCTGTATCGAAATGAACGGCCACCATTTTCAAAAATGTGTTTAAATATCCATATTATGATTATTTTTCAATTTAACTTCATTCTCTATATTGTACGCTGATGTGCTGTAGACAGTATAATATACACTGCATAATGAATACGTCCGCATGGAAAGCTCAGTTTGTGATTAAAAACACTCATTGTTAATACTGTACTGTATCTTGATTAAACAAAAACCTAATGAAAATTATAAAACTCAAAATCGCGATATTTCTCAGTTTACGTAAATGGATTAACTACTTTTCTTCCCTGCTATACCTAGTAAAGTGATTTGTTTGCATATTACGCCAGTATCATCGAACTCCAGTCAGTGATTCCGGTTCTTAATCGTGCCGGCCCGGATGGCTCAAGCGGTAGGGGCACGGCATGTCCCTATCGCTTGGTCCGAAGGGTTGTGGGTTCGAGTCCCGCCTCGGGCATGGGTGTTGTGATTGTATTAGTATAAGTAAAAAACAAAGGAACCAAAGGTAAAATAAACAGAAAACAAAAATAGATAACTTTGGAAAAACGGCCTCTGGCCGGTCGAAATTAAAAAAAAAAAAAATCGTTGATCCAACGGTATAGCCAGGTTAATATTAGAAATGTTAGTAAAAATAAAATGATATTCCTTTATTTGTTATTGTTGCTCCAAGGTAATTTAATTCTTCCAACATTTCAAACACTAAATTTCCAATTTTTATATTTACATTTCACTCTAGAAGGAAATTATGTAAATAGTTTTATCGCCCTTCAAAGTCTATTGCTATCGGCCAGACTTTCGACTTTCTGTACAGAATTTAATGCGAGTACCGATACTAGATTACTCAGCTGTATCTTTAGTAAAGCTTTCGGGCATCAATTATCGGCAGGAAATTTTTTATTTATCTACCCTGCCAAAAAGATTGGATGTGTGATCTTCTGGATGTGTGATCTTCTATTTGCGTGTTTCTATGTTTTTCTAGCAGTGAAATCCTCTCTGAAACATCACTACGAGTCGAACAGCAACAGTCTTTCTCTGCAGATGTAAGCAAACCCGTCAACTGTATCTCTTTGCCCTCACACAAGGTAGGCTCTAGTTATAAATCGGACGAATCACTCGTGTGATATGAGTCCGTTGAATCGCATGCATGTGTCAGCAGCGCCGCCCACATGTGAAGGCCGTGTGTCATCCGATTAGGGCCTTAATTATTGATCATGAGGCTGTGGGCTGAATGCGCTGCTATCCTTTCAGGTGATATCTCCTGAGAGCAACAACTTCTCACGTCCAGCTACTCCTGCTAACAACATACTGTACGTATTATGGACAACGAAACATAATACTGCGGATATAATATATCTGATGGTTTTTATACTTGTAGTATAGTAGCCGTAGTAGTAGTACTAGTAGTAGTAGTAGCAGTAGTATTGATATTAGTTATAGTACTAGTAGTAATAGCAGTAGTAATTACAGTAATAGAGTTAGCAGTAGTAATAGTAATAGCAGTAGCAGTTATAACAGTAGAAATCGTAGTAGTAGTAGCAGTAGTAGTAGTAGTATTGACAGTAGTAGTCGTAGTAGTAGCAGTAGTACTGGTAGTAGTAGTAGCAGTAGTAGTAGTAGTATTGACAGTAGTAGTCGTAGTAGTAGCAGTAGTACTGGTAGTAGTAGTAGTAGTAGCAGTAGCAGTAGTAATCGTAGTAGTAGCAGTATTGACAGTAGTAGTCGCAGTAGTAGCATTAGTACTATTAGTAGTAGTAGTAGTAGCAGTAGTACTGATATTAGTTATAGTAGTAGTAGTAGTAATAGCAGTAGTAATTACAGTAATAGCGTTAGCAGTACTACTAATAGTAATAATAGTAATAGTAGTAGTAGTTATAACAGTAGAAATCGTAGTAGTAGTAGTAGTAGTAGTAGGAGTAGCAGTAGTACTAGTACTAGTAGTAGTAGCAGTAGTAGTAGCAGTAGTATTGACAGTAGTAGTCGTAGTAGTAGCAGTAGGACTACTAGTAGTAGTAGTAGTAATAGTAGCAGTAGTAGTTATAACAGTAGTAGGCCTATTGATAGTAGTAGTAGTTACAGTAATAGCGCTAGCAGTAGTAGTTATAGTAATAATAGTAATAGTAGTAGTAGTTATAACAGTAGAAATCGTAGTAGTAGTAGCAGTAATAGTAGTAGTAGTAGTAGTAGCAGTAATAGTAGTAGTAGTAGTAGTAGCAGTAGTAGTAGCAGTAGTAGTACTAGTAGTAGTAGCAGTAGTAGTAGAAGTAGCATTGACAGTAGTAGTCGTAGTAGTAGCAGTAGTACTGGTAGTAGCAGTAGTATTGATATTAGTTATAGTAGTAGTAACAGCAGTAGTAATTACAGTAATAGCGTTAGCAGTAGTACTAATAGTAATAATAATAATGGTAGCAGTAGTTATAACAGTAGATATCGTAGTAGTAGTAGCAGTAGTAGTACTAGTAGTAGTAGTAATAGTAGCAGTAGTATTGACAGTAGTAGTCGTAGTAGTAGCAGTAGTACTAGTAGTAGTAGCAGTAGTAGTTATAATAGTAGAAATCATAGTAGTAGTAGCAGTAGTAATAGTACTAGTAGTAGTAGTAGTAGTAGTAGTTATAACAGTAGAAATCGCAGTAGTAGTAGCAGTAGCAGTAGTAGTACTAGTAGTAGTAGCAGCAGCAATAGGCCTATTGATAGTAGTAGTAGTAGTAGTTATAACAGTAGAAATCATAGTAGCAGTAGTAGTAGTAGTAGTAGTAGTAGTAGTAGTAGTAGTAGTAGTAGTAGTAGCAGCAGCAGCAGCAGTAGTAAGCCTATTGATAGTAGTAGTAGTTACAGTAATAGCGCTAGCAGTAGTAGTTATAGTAATAATAGTAATAGTAGTAGTACTAGTTATAACAGTAGAAAAAACTGTATTCACTTTTCTTTTCTATACTGTACGATTTTATTTTTGTTTCTTTTTTTTAAATTAGATAGGATATAATGTTTTCGTGGTCGTGATACTCTGTTTTACCAACGTTTAAAAGTTTTTATTTTTCATGTTCTGATTCACTGTAAACTTCAATGTCTTTTGATCTTCTCAAAGTTAATCCATATCAAATTTTAATACGTTAAAATACACACACTTATTTAAAATCTTACAGGATTATTTTTTGTATAAATATTGTAACGTTAAGCTACATCTCTGAAAGGACACTTTTTATAATAATTCTCTAAAAGGGACACTTGTTTAAAATAAATTCGCTAAAATGCTTTGGGCCTATATTTAAGCCACATTAGTTCCCTACCCACTATAAAAAATGCAATTGCGCAATTATACACTACCACTAATTACAAACGAAGGCACTTTGCTTACGAGATAGGCTATCGTAGAGTACACCGTACAGCGTTGTCAAACCAAGCATGTTGAATTATGAACGTGTCTACTTTAAAAAATAGATGTAATGAAATGAAACCTAACTCCTAATGGTAAAATGCGACGAAATTAACGGCAGTGAGAAAAATTTACAACATTTCATGTTTACGCATCGCCACAATAGGCGATACGTAGAGTGAAAGGTAAACACGAATCTTTTTTTTTTTTTGTATGGTGCTGGTATGTAGTGATAACGCATTGCGTGTGTGCATAATTGCATTGTTGCCGAGATAGCATATGCTGCATTTGTGATCATTTGGATTTAGCAGCAAATGATTTTCTGTGTGCTTTACTTGTGAACCTATTTAGATCAATGAGAAGTTCTGATTTATAAGTAATGAAACCTGAAAGTTTTGTTGCCGTACGTATTAGCCTATAGTCAGTTAAAGGAAAAAATTGAAACTCTCCCCGCACACAACCAAATTCAAGTTGCGCCACTATAATACGTAGACCTTATAATAGGCCTATAATATAATATAATATAACATAATATAATGCAGGGACATCATTTTATTTTTACTAACATTTTTAATATTAACCTGTCTATACCTTTAGAGAACCGGAAACACCGCTTGCTCCCCCCTCCAAGACTGGAGTTCGATGATACTGGCGTAAAACACAAATCACTCTACTAGGTATAGGATGGAAGAAAAGTAGTTCATCCATTTACGTAAACTAGGAAATATCGCGATTTTGAGTTTGATAATTTTCATTAGGTTTTTCTTTAATCAAAGTACAGTACTGTATTAAGAATAAGTGTTTTTACTCACGAAGTGAGCTATCCATGCGAACGTATTCATTATGCGGTGTATATTATACTGTCTACAGCACATTAGCGTACAATATAGAGAAAGTAGTTAAATTGAAAAATAATCATAATATGAATATTTAAACACAATTTTGAAAATGGTGGCTGTTCATTTCGATACAGGCTTGAGTTCTTTTGTGCATATTATCGCACTGTAGATTATTGCATCTAATTCCAATTGCCAGTTTCGTCCTTCGTACTAGTAACTCATGTTGAAATAATTCTGTACCTACTCTACGTACTGTAAATTCAATCTTCACTTCTGCCCGACCCGAAAATATAAAATTACTCAGACATGCTATCAACTGTCCGTCCAAGTGGTTATGCCGCAGGATTGTAGAAAGGGAGGAAATCACGTGACAGTTAATTACTTAACGAGGCTCTTTTATTTAAGTTAAATTAAACAGCTGTATAATATTACGTAAACTTCCAATTCCTAAGAGAAATTAATGTTTTCAGAAAAGAGCTAAAACAGCTCAGTTATTACAGAAGGGCGAGCAGAAGACGTAGGCAAACGGACAGTACCTGTGCGAAAATATGATTCAATATTGAAAGCTCTTTCGTCACTGGAAAACGCAAACATATTTCTGGAACGTACTATACTCAGTAACTCATTACTGCTTACTATCTGCGGTCTTGGTTCTGTGTGGAGTTGGAACTTCCTTAGTAGAAGGGTTGGGAGTGAAGTACATTCAAAAACTCAGGTACATTAAAAATTGAAGTAAAAATAAAATGATGTCCCTGTATAATATAGTATAATATAGTATAATATAATATAATATAACATAATATAATATAATATAATATAATATAATATAATATAATATAATATAATATAATATAAATGTCTCAAATATAGCACGTAGATTGGAAATGGGGATGAAGGGTAGTAGGGAAACAATATTAGTTAGGAAAGTTAAATTTTTAGTTATATCACAGTCTAGTATATACAGTGACGAAGCTCAATACGTAGTAGGCCCTAAATATGCATCAATATATAGTTGATAACCACTAGGATCGCTAATATCGCCTCATTACAGACAATGCGAAATAGTACCGGCACAGTCTCTTGTTCCTAGCACCCTCACAACTCAAGCTTCGTGACTGTGTATACTAGACTGTGATTATATCGTAGAGAAAGAAGAAAATTATATCTTTAAAAGAGGTGTAAGATACTTACAAACGATGAAAACTAAGTCAAATTGGATAAAAAAGAATGGAACATAATGTAAGCAGTTTAGGACTAAATTGGTTATAGGATGAAATTGTGGTAATTAATATAAATTTGATGGGTAAAATTATAATGAGAAGTAACGATATAGTGAGACAGGAAATGTTTAGCAATTTAAATAGTTTAAAATCATTAATAAATTACTAAAAATGAAAATCGTATGGGGACAGGAAGAATATACAAAAGTTAACAAGGGGGAAGACAGAATGGGACTAGCGTGGTGGAGATTGGGAATTTGGAAGCTAAAAAATAGAAGAGGAGACGTAGAAGAAGATATATAGGGTAAACTGTATGGTGATTGACCACTTAAGCTAATGAATAATAAAACAATGAAATAGCGGAAAACGGTGGTAACTTATTGAGAGAATTTTAAAGGCATTGGGTCAAGTGAAGATTCAGAAACAAATCAAAATCAATAAACAAAAGAAAAAATAAAATTTTAATGCAAAGATAAATTAAATAAACACAACAAGTCCACTTTTACAGTTATTGACCGTCTACTGCACAGTTATTGACCATACGCTTATTAGTGATTGACCGTCTATGCACAGTTATTGACCACACGCTTATTAGTGATTGACCGTCTACTGCACAGTTATTGAATACTCATTTATTAGTGATTGAACAACACATTTTCACAATTTTCACTTTTTTCTTGTCTGTTTCGTTTCTCTTCTTCTGATCTTTCTCATTAAGAACTATTCGCCACCGGCGTAGCTCTGTCGGCAAAGGTGTTTGCCTGCCGATCCGAAGTTTCGTTTGGGCGTGGGTTCAATTCCCGCTTGGGCTGATTACCTGGTTGGGTTTTTCCGAGGTTTTGCCCAACCGCAAGGCATTTCAGGTAATCTATGACGAATCCTCGGCCTCATCTCGCCAAATACCATCTCGCTATCATCAATCCCATCGACGCTAAATAACCTCGTAGTTGATACAGTGTCGTTAAATAACCAAGTTAAAAAAATAAGAAAAGAACTCTTCTCGCTGCCTTTTCTTTCATTTCTTATTCGCTTCCTTTCTTCTCTTGCCTCTTCTTCCATTTTTCTCTTTTGTGCCTTATCAGAACCAAGTGTGTGTCATTTCTCTGATGTTATTACAAATGGCTTCACCCAGCACTGGACGAGGACCAAAGAACGCTTTTCCTTCAACGGGATATTTGTTTCTGGACGCTAAGGTTGCTTTTAGGACACCAAACTTCTTGGCAGCTTCATTTAAATCAAATCCACTGCGGACAGGTTCTGTAGCGTTTCGTAAAGCTTCCCCTGTATAATGCACTTTACCTGGCTTAGGCATTATAATATAGTATCAGTCCTGTAAAAATCCCCATCATTTAACCGATAACATATATAGAATTGGAACAAATTGGTCATTATTCTAACAAATAATTTATGAACGACCAAACACTGTAGTTTGCGGACATACACTTTATAGTGATTGACCACGGGGCATTTTTATGTCATATAAAAACTTTAACAAAATAATATTCTGTGGACCGAAACCTTATACCTTTTCTCACACTGTGAGTGTAAAAACGAGCACCAGAATTTATGTATCCTTTGCAGAATAAATAAATTATTGCGTGCATTATTCTTAGCAATTTCTCTAGTTACTTACACTTCTTTACGTTCAGTTGCATTTCCAATCCATTTCAGTCCTCTCAGACGACAGACACTAACCACTGCGACAACTAACCACAAATAAGGGTTGTTACTAGAGGTATATGCAGCAAAAAGTGAAATCACGATCGCGGTTTATTCACAATATACTTGAAAAAAGGAAGCGGTCAATCACCGTATACTGGTCAATAACTACCTAGTTTACCCTATGTCCTTTATGTAATAGAAAATAAGACGCATTACACATGCTGCTATCTTGTCCAGAAAATGAAAGAACAAAAAAAATTGTTTAGGAAGCATTACTAAAAGTAAATGTAGAAATAGCATATAGGAAATGGTACATAACAGTAAACGGAAGAAAACTGAGGGTACTCGGAAAATTTTTCTATATATATATATAGGCCTATATATACATGGTAAAAAAAATGGGAAGGGAAAACTAAAATATAAGCATATGTACATAAGAAATATTAACTAAATGGAATGAGTTTTTGTTAATAAATAGCTATATACATCTTTATTACACAACCTTCAACACTGTATCACTTCGGAATATGTATGATAAAATTTTTCCTGTGTTAAATTTCAACGTACCTCGTTTACATGTTTCGACCTATTTATGGGTCATCTTCAGAACTGGTCGTTGTTGGTCTTGGCGCCACTTGTTCTGTTTCCTGTGAGGTGCATTCGTGTGGTATAGTGTAGAGTCAAAGAGTGTGTGTGTTTTGAATTTGAGTTGTGTGTTGAGAATTGCGTTGGGGTGTGTTTTCGTGTGTCTGTATTTTTCATATTGTTCTAGTGTGTTTAGTTTCTGGCTTTTTGGTTGGATGTGTAGGATTTTCATGTCTGCGTAGATGTCTCTGTGGGTGTGTTTAGCATTTGTGATATGTTCTGCATCAACACAGACATGGAAATACTACACATCCAACCAAAAAGCCAGAAACTAAACACACTAGAACAATATGAAATATACAGACACACGAAAACACACCCAAACGCAATTCTCAACACACAACTCAGCTTCAAAACACACACACTCTTTGACTCTACACTATACCACACGAACGCACCCTTATAGGAAACAGAACAAGATTCGACAAGACCAACAACGACCAGTTCTGAAGATGACCCATAAATAAGTCGAAAGACGTAAACGAGGTATTTTGAAGTTTAACACAGGAAAGTCTTATCATACATATTCCGAAATAACTATAGTAATTACATGTAGTATAGAATATATCGTTATAAAACAGTTATAATACCGGTTGTTCTTTATTGTTGTGAAACTTGAACTCTCACTTTGAAAGACGAACATAGGTTAAGGGTGTTTGAGAATAAGGTGCTTAGAAAAAATATTTGGGGCTAAGAGGGATGAAGTTACAGGAGAATGGAGAAAGTTACACAACACAGAACTGCACGCATTAAATCCAGACGATTGAGATGGGCAGGGCATGTAGCACGTATGGGCGAATCCAGAAATGCATATAGAGTATTAATTGGGAGGCCAGAGGATAAAAAGACCTGTGGGAGGCCGAGACGTAGATGGGAAGATAATATTAAAATGGATTTGAGGGAGGTGGGATATGATGGTAGAAACTGGATTAATCTTGCTCAGGATAGGGATCAATGGCGGGCTTATGTGAGGGCGGCAATGAACCTCCGGGTTCCTCAAAAGCCAGTAAGTAAGTATAGAATATATTGTAATAATTAAGAATAGAAAAATGTATTGAAGAGTGGTTTCCTGGAAAACAGAAATGTAACAGGATCACCATTAACAAATGATACACAAATTGTACATTTTTTTTGATGACAATAAATGTACTGTTGTCACGCCAGGAGAAGGCGGCTGAAGTACTTAGACGGGGCGGAGGGGAAACAGTCGCGCATGCGCACCGCGCTGTTCACTGCAATATTCCTGTTTCACAAACATCTACTGCACGTGTCTATTAATCTTTGCGACTTTGTGAAAATAATAGTAGGTTTTCACTGCAGTGTTTTATTAGGTTCAACAAGACAATTGTTTTCAGTATACCGCAAATCTTGTATTGCTTTAGTTAGCCTTTGCTTTTCGTGTTAATAGTGTTGATAATAATACAGTTAATAGAATTTATGTTATTGTATACTGTTATTTAGGTTTATAGCAGTTTTTTGTTTATTGTAAATATGTCGACAAAGAGGAAACAAGGATTGACAATCTATAGCCAAGAAAGGAATATTATTAGAAGTGCAAAATAATTCTGTGATGAAGAAAAAGAACAACAGTGCCTTTGCATTCCTCTTACGAAACCTACAGCAAAGGTAGAAAAGTACTCTAATATATCCACAAGAACAATACAGCGTATAAGGAATGAAATGAAAGACTGCACAGAAGAAAGTGCGTTGTCAACACCCGAGGGAGAAAAAAAATGTAAACGTCCAGACTACCGAAATGCAAATGTAGATGACTTCGGCGGGAGATTGACAAAAAAGATATAATTGAGAATTTTTATTTGAAAAAGAAAGAGGGCCACCGGCGTAGCTCAGGAGGTAGCGCGTTTGCCTGCTGATCTGCAGTTGTCCTCGGGAGTGAGTTCGATTTCCGTTTGCGCTGACTACCTGGTTGGGTTTTTTTCCGAGGTTTTCCCAAGCGGAAGGCGAATGTCAGGTAATCTATGGCGTATCCTTGGTTTCACTTCGCCAAATACCATCTCGCTATCATCAATTCAATCAACACTGAAGAAGCTAGTAGTTATTACAGTGTCGTTAAATAACAAGTAAAAAAATAGTACCAAGCTGCAACAAACGTCCACCCTTTTAGAAGAGAAAATTGATTTGAAATGAAAGACAACATTAAGACGAATACTGAAGAAAAAGGATTTCAGATGGAAGAAGTGTGCAGCAAAAAAAAATTGAGGAAAACACTGTAAATTAGAATACGTGAAAATATCTACAGCAAATAAGAAAGCTTAGGAAAGTGGAAAAACCGATTTTGTATCTGGACGAAATGCGGATAGATAGGCCTACCTGTTTAACGTTTTCCAAGTTCTGGCACGATAAAAATGTTACGGGAGTTTTGACTACCGTAAATGTGTCCAGAACACTGATTGTTGTTCATCAGGATGGGGGCGGTGGGGCTAATGGCTTTGTTGAGAGATTCGAATTAATATACACGGCTGGAACATAAACAGACGATTATCATGGACAGATCATACTCCAGAAATTTTGAAAAATGTGATAATGATAGTCATAGCGACAGCACCGAAGATGCGGAATCTTTTATGTCTGACTCCGTTCCCTTGTAGCCAAATAAGTGGACTGAAGTTTTCAGGTCAGAGTGTAGCGTAAAGTTCCCCCGTCCCGCCTATCTACTCCCCGCGCCAACTCGTAGCGCGAAGACAGTACAGTAGTAGCAAAAAAAAAAAAAAACCGGACCGACCCTTGTAGCTGATTTCAAAGCCTTGTTCACTCCAGAACACGATAGACTGGTAACTAAGACTTTAGTGGTTCGAATCCTGCCTGGGAAGGAATCTTTTTTTTTTGTTCCATATTCAAATGTATTCCTAAAACTTGCCGATTGCTGATAAAATTCATATTCTGGGAATAGTAAGTTAATTAATTAGTTAAATATCGCTGCAATCGAAAAGTATTGGGAATAAATTTGAATAAGGAACAACAAAAAAAAAAAGTTTCCTTCTCAGGCAGGATTCGAACCACGAAAGTCTTAGTCGCCAGTCTATCGTGCTCTGGAGTGAACAAGGCTCTGAGATCAGCTACAAGGGTCGGTCCGGTTTCTTTGCCACTACTGTACATAAATACATAATAAGTATTGCATGACGTAATGTTTTTTATTGTTACAACTAAATCAATTATTATACTAACCACAGAATTTCATTATACATCTGACGCTGAACTGCTAATCTTCTTCCGGTGAATGTTACATAATACTAAGTAAAGGCTAATAGAAGCGCGTCTGTCGCCACAGAGTATTCCAGGGAGCCAGGGTTCGATTTCTCTTCAGGTCTGGGTGAAATTTGCGATAGACAAAACAGATGTTCTAGAGGGATTTTCTAGTGGTATTCACGTTTCCGTCTGTCATATATCTATATTAGTATAAATAGGCTGTGGTGGTATTGGTACGATCCTGGTTTAAGCTCTACGGGCTTGTGGCTCTAGGAATGTGCTCGTCAGTAAATAATGGAATATTAAGGGGCACTACAACCGAATTTTTACAAAAAAATTTATCATCAAAATATAATTTTTAAGTTTTTTGTATGAATATATTCCATGGGAAATCAGGAAGTTGACAGTACGCATTTTTTTTACCCCTAAGTCTTTTTTGAGCTCCAGGAGCGATTGTTATACAGGCTGCTCCATATGTCGGTATTCTATTTATTTTCATAAATTTGCGTTATTCTAGAAACTACGTTTTTGATGTTCAAAATTTCTCGTGCACTAATTTGTATTGAATTTGTATTTCAGCAACAGTACTCTTTTAATGTGAGTAAAAAAAATAAAATAGAGCATTAATGCGAGAGCTGTGATACGGTGTCGTGGAACTATGAGGAACCGAGTGCACGCAAGATGCGGTATAAGTAGGAACGACATTCAAGTCATGATACAGTAGCGCTCAAAGGTATTTTGTAGGATGACAATTTCGAAACTATGTGGGCATAAAAGAATTTAGAAGAATTTCTCCACTGTTGCAATGAAAAGCATGTATTTCTCCTACAAGTAACACTAATGCATACATAATGTGATGAAAACTGATGTAAACAAAAATTATTTTTCGAACGACAAAAGCTCAAAAGTATTTTGTAACTTTGAAATGAACTGAATATGAATAAGTTCTTCTGTTTTAGAGGAAAAGAACTTAATATTTTGTAGCATAACCTCTTACTTTGATGACAGCACTACATGTTCTTGGCATAGAAACCACTAGATTTTCCAGACGCTCCTTTAAAATGTTCATCCACTTTTTCCTTAAAATCTTCAAAAATTGATGTTTATTGGAGTACTGCCTGTAACGAACACGTCGATCCAACTCCTTCCTGTTATTTCCTGGCGCAAAACTGATAAATGTATTTTATTAGTGTCGAAATTGTTTAATTAAAAAATAATTGATATCAGAATAACCGTCACTACAAGGAACAAAAACGTACTTGTACACAATGGACACCAGTACTACTACCATGGTGCGAAAATTTGAGAAACCAGCACTGGAAGAATGGCATGCAAAGTTGCAAAAATTAATCATCACGCACCATCGTCACTGTTGAAATTTTTGGATCATATACGGAAGGAAGAAGAAGAAGAAGAAGAAGAAGAAGAAAATTACGGCACCCTTTTACAACTGAAAGGAAGACATACAAATTTTAATAAGAAATATCTGCTAAACCAAAATGAAACTTATGGCATATTTCAAAAGTACTAAACATATAGCAATGAAGAAACACCACACAATACCTACGCTCATTATCAGGAAAATGATGACTCAGGATAATTTATTATTATAATTAATACAAATCAGAATTCTGTATGAAAGTGTTACAGGGTTGCATAAATGAACAAGAAAATTTTATTGTAAGCAAATATTCTGAGTAAAAGTGGGGCATTCACACAAATTAGCTACAAAACAGGCTTGTGCAAAATCTATTATTGGATAAAAATTTACTTGAGTCAAAAATTAATGGGAGAAAAATTGTGTCCGTAATTATCAATCAGCGTAAATGTAATGGGAAAAATTATCACATAGGTAAGAAAGTATATGGGTGAAAAGTCCGTAGGCAAGAAGACTGCTAATCAAAAAGAGATGGGCTACGTCAGTCATTTGTCTTCTCTTACGTCACTTCAGCTTTAATAATGGTGCGGTTGATCTGTGTGATTTATCTGGATCGATACCAAATGATTTAAGATTCATGGGGCTGTTGGAGCAGAGACCCTGCTATTATCAGACGACGTACTAATTACAGAAACGAGGGTTGATTTGAAACTAATAGACCAAAGGATATTTAGGGCGCTTTGAAATTGAACACTGTACTTTATCTAACTCACTTGCACTTGGCCATTGTTTGAGCTACACAAGTGACTGAATGACCTTAATTGACTGTGTGACGGCTTCACTAATTATAACCACAGCAAAGGAAGGCGCAAAACCTCAGCCTCTTCTCTCGTCATTTGCAGTATGACAAATTCCGTTCTCCTCATCAATGAAGTGCTTTCTTCAAGTTAACACTTAACCCCGTTTCCAATTACAAATTAAGCATGACAGCGTTAGCACTATGAAACTGCAATTCTGGACCAAGGGAAATTATTATGTGCACAACTGCGTAATGAGGGAAACTGGCGAAGATGACACTGAAACTTACCAAATGTTTCATCTGAAATCAGTCAGGTAGAATCTAACGCCTTAAATGAACATACATATTGTAATGTTAATCGTTATCACGGTGACAGTTACAATCCTTATCATCATCGTCATCATCATCATCATTATCATCATCCTTAGCAGCAGAGATGAAGTAGCAGTAAAACTGAAGTATCTAAATTTGCGTACTAATCATCCGATAATTTCAGTGGAATTTTTTTCCTCGGCAACTTCCTACATTTCTTATGCATTGAGTATATTATTATGATGTATCGAAGTACATATGATATTTCCGTGCAGAAATTCTGTGTCATCATATGATGAAAGATGTGCAGGAGAGAATTTTTCTCTCTTCCACTCATCTTTCATCATATCATGACGCAGAATTTCTGCACGGAAGTATCATATGCACTTCGGTACATCATAATACTATATGATATGCGAAAAATAATCACTTAGTGATTTAAGACGGCGCTTACTCCGTCTGATCCCGGCCACTTAGTCACTCATAATGAATGCACCTCTGCACATGTGTGGACATTATGCCACTGTCATACATATATATGACCCAGTGCATGAGGGTAGGCCACTAGAGGGAACCCAAGAGGTGTAACTTAAACTGAGAGGATTTGATCCGACATCGGGATGGCTTAGTGGATAGTCAGCACGTAGAGCTGAAAATCCGGGTTCAATTCCCGGTGCCGGAGAGAATTTTTCTCTGTTCCACTCATCTTTCATCATGATGAATTAAGGTGTATGTGTGTGTATATACACATACAAAATTAACACATTCATATAACCTTTCTAATTGCATTAACTACAACTTCTCTTACTATGGCAGAAACACATAATCTAGCTATTTACAGTTAATTTTATTGTGAATATGTGATATGAATTTCTGAAATTCTCTTTAAAACTTTCATAGTTTCTGATTAACATGCAAAAACCGAATCCAGATATATTTCAATGATTTATTTACATCTTACGTTGTAAAGGATTCATATGGACACCCTGTATTATTTCCCTCCAAACGTAGAATCTCATTTACTACAATAATCAGAAACGGAGAGAGATATTTCACTTAATAATGCCATTATTAAGGAGGTTCTAAATGTTTACTTCGGGCTGCAAAATTAGCTTCTCTCAAGTAATGTACTTTAGGATAAACAGTGAGTTTAAAGCCTACAAAACAGATTAGTTCGGCAACTGTTAAGATATGGCGCATTCAATTTATTAAACTGGGAAATATTGCTCTAGCGAACAGCCTGACGCTATTGAATAATCAGCTCCTCTCTCATCGAATTGTAGATCTGCTTGTAGCACTCCACGGTTAACTTCTCCATATTTGTCGTCGGGTAGAGCAACGCCATCTGGCACCACAACTCAGGGTGCCACCATTCAGGTATAAAAACGGAGCTTCACCACAATCGAAACAAAGTTATGGAACCGGTACAGATGTCGTTTGTTATCTGCTCACAACAGTCCTCTAAGCTTTATTTGTTAACAATCATACGTTTATGTGATTATCACACCAGAAAACTAATTCGAACTAACTTCATTAAACAGGAAACTATTGTGCAGTAATATCTGACTATGTAATATATATCCACAGCTATAGTTACCTGTTTATTACAGAAACTTTCAAGTTTTGTAATGGAAACATTAGTATCTATTTCCATCATCGTTGAGGACGGTAGATAGGTATGGAAAATAAAATTTTACAAATTTTGTATCATTTGCATATTGTTGACCATTTATCACAACTTGCTGATGATAAAGACGATAAGCTCAAATTCGATACTGCATAAAATATCATATCATATCATATATCATATCATATCATATCATATCATATCATATCATATCATATCATCATATCAAATCATATCATACATCATATCATGTATCTTACCATAATATCATATCACATCATATCATATTATATATCATATATCATATCATATTAATTCATATATCATATCATATCAAATATTATATCATATCATATCATATTAATCATATCACCTCATATCATATCAATCATATCACCTCATATCATATCATATCATATCATATCATATCATATCATACATCATATCATGTATCTTACCATAATATCATATCACATCATATCATATCATATCATATTATATATCATATATCATATCATATTAAATCATATATCATATCATATATTATATCATATCATATCATATCATATCAATCATATCACCTCATATCATATCATATATCTTATCTTATCAAATCATATCATATCAAATCATATCATGTCATATATCATATCATATATCATATCACATCATATCATATCACATCATATGATATCACATCATATCATGTATCGTATCACATTATATCATTGTCATATCAAATCATAATATCATATATCATATCATATCATATCATATATATCATATCATATATCATATCATATCATATCATATATATCATATCATATCATATCATATATATCATATCATATCATATCATATATCATATCATAATCATAATCATATCAT
The DNA here is from genome assembly GCF_040183065.1 of Periplaneta americana. Classification (NCBI taxonomy): domain Eukaryota; kingdom Metazoa; phylum Arthropoda; class Insecta; order Blattodea; family Blattidae; genus Periplaneta; species Periplaneta americana. The sequence goes on along the minus strand of NC_091129.1, from coordinate 22,018,364 downwards.
ATCATATATCATATATATCATATCATATCATATCATATCATATAATATAATATCATATCATATCATATATATCATATCATAATGTATTTGATGTAATCCCCATTTAATTAATGAAGTGCTTGGGTGAAAATACAAAAGACATCCTACTATTATGCAATAAACTATTGTATTACGAGAAAGGCGAATGACCTAAAGATATCACGATATCACGGAGACAGTGTTGGTGCCATTACCGAAGAAACATAATGTCAAAAAATATAACGAGTTGAGTACTATAAGCCTGATATCAAACTCGACGAAGATTCTCCTGCGAACACTGAATCGAAGTTTATATTCTAACATGGAAGCATAGTTGGAAGAAGAGCAGTTTGGCTTCAGGAAGGGAAAAAGTACAAGGGTTGTATCTGCACTACTACGAACAATTGATGAGCGATACCTAGACAAGAATAAATAATTGTATATACTATTTGTGGACTTAGAAAAGGTTATTGACAAACTGGACTGGATGAAACTGAGAGGGATACTGAAGAAAATTGAGGTTTATTGATAAGAGAGGAAACTGTTCTGTAACCTTTATACGCAACAACGAGTCAAAGTCAGGATAGGAGAAGAAATGTCAGAAGGAAGTGAAATAGGGGGAGGAGTACGACAGGGATGTCCTTTATCACCTATCACAAGAAATCTTCATATTCTTCATCTTATCTTCTTCATTTTATACAGTTTCAATTGCTAGAAATTGGAACTCGCTTCCGAGTGATGTAAGGGGTTGTTGGACAATAACTTCATTTTGGTCAAAATTACATAAATTCTTACTTAACAGATTAATTGCTGATTAATATTTGTTATTTATAATGAAACTAACATCTGTCCATTCTTATTATTATAATTAATTTCTCTAAATAGATTTACAAAACCTCTAATGGCAATTACATTAATATTCTCATTATAGAAATATATTTTATATATATATATATATATATATATATATATATATATATATATATATATATATATATATATATATATATAATTTTTTCTCCCTGTAACATAGTCCTAGTAAACTTATATTAAATTAATTTTCATCATTTTACTAGCTATCTCAAATATTAAATTAATTACAATTGATTGAATTAAATTAGCTCATAAATTAAGTTACTGCTTTACCTTATAGATTTATCTAAATTTAAATAAATATGTAGTCTACTAGTCGTTAAAACTGAAGAATATTGCTGGAGAACCTTTTAAGTGTAGTGTTAATATTTCTAATTTAAATATGTATTGTATTGATTAAGGCTGGTTGGGTGGAAGAGAAGGCCTTATGGCCTTAACTCTGCCAGCGAAAATAAAACATTATTATTATTATTATTATTATTATTATTATTATTATTATTATTATTATTATTATTATTATTATTATTATTATTATTTTCACGTCACTGTACTTGGCATCGGAAAAGGTTGTTATGTACCCCTCCCAAAAAGGCTCGATTTTCTTGGGCATTGCTGCTGTGATACACCGTGCACTCTGATTATGGAATCATTCACTACTGGTCTGTCATCTCTCGCCGCAATTCAGCTGTCGGTGTGATTCCTGACGCACTTGACGTCATTCAAATTTGTTATCAGAGATCGGAAACAACCCTGTATTTTTAATATGATAATACAAGTGATATACGCATTTGATTAACAGTATTCATGTACATTTATTTTAGCTTTTATGATGTAATTACTTAACTTAATTCCGATTAATATGCATATTTCAAATTTTGATTTTATTCCAAGTGTTTTGTATATCATTTCAAACACGTTACAAAGAACACATCACAGCCATAACAAAATTACAAAACACTTCCAAATATTCAGAACACATCACAAATGCAAACCGCACCTACAGACACATCAACACAGACATGGAAATTCTACACATCCAACCAAAAAGCCAGAAACAACATACTAAAACAATACGAAATATACAGAGACAAAAACACATCCAAGTGAAATTCTCAAAACACACAACTCAATTTCAGAACACACACACTATTTGACTCCACATTACACTACACAAACGCACCCCCACAGGAAACAAAACAAAAGGCGCCAAGACCAGCAACAACCAGTTCTGAAGAAGGCCAGCAGCAGGCAGAAACATTTCGACCAGATACGGTAAAATTTAACAAGAGAAAGACGTACTATATATTCTGTTTTGATCTTAATTGGTACACTTAAGTGTTTCACCGTTTTTTAATGTTTTTTTTTTTTTTAATATTGACATCAACAATCTATACTTTGGTATTATGTAATAATCTTCACTACAATTTCAATGCAATGTATTTTTTTCACAAGATATCTCTAATTATCAATTTGTCTGAAGATGCCATACTGAAAGGCGAAAACGTTAACAATCTTAAAATATAATGTAAATTTATAATTGTGTAATTTACATTAAAATAAGTCATATGATTGAATATCATTCTTTTCAAATTCGTACTCGATTTATTAGAATTTTCAAAAATGAATTTAAAAAAATATTTGTACGAGTGCCTTTGGCTCCTTTCTCAATATCATCAATATCAATTTCTGTGTACTTATCTCGCGACAACTTCAGAAACGTCATTTGTATTTCCTCGATTCTGACAATGAAGGACAAATCCTGAAAATGAACATAGCTCGCCAGGGGCTCGAAACCCCTTCATATGGTAATTTAAATAGTTCGTTATTCAGCTCAGTAATTGTAAAAACACAATTGCACGAACATACATTGCTTCGAATTTCATTAATTCTGCAGCAGGGAGTAGCTCTGTCGGAGACAGCGCTCGTTGAGGGTCAGTTCCAGGCTTACAGGAAGATTGAAAGGCTCCGTTATCATTGGGATAGTAACTACATCTAAACGCTTAACCTGAAAGCTGAGGGTTCAAGAAAGGCAATTTACCTCCCTCGTAGAAATAATTACTTCTTCTATGATTAAACTTGCAGGCATCCTGTCTTTCCTTGTTCTAAATGTATCTTCATAGTTTCTTATATCGGCTTTGATATCCTAAACTTTGGGATATATCACTAAGTCAGTGGTTCCCAAACTTTTTGAAGATGCAACTCACTTTTTTGCGGCCGCACCCCCATTACGATACCAGTAATTAACCCCATTTGAAAAATACAATTTCCTGTAAGATTGTGAACAACGATAATTTTATTCAAAACATGAAGATACCACCCAACTTCTAATGTAATGATACCTGCAAAACTAGAAATTTCAATATGCAAACCTATTTTTTGCATGACTGTGTTTTCTAATTTATTTACAACTATTGTTGTTTGGCCTTGATAGTTAGAATTCTCACACAGAAACTTGTTGCTAGGGAAACCATTCTTCATAACATAAAACTATACTGAAATAGACCCATTACAGTGCACATCTTGTTGTTACTTAGTAACCATTACAGTGCAGTATTGCGGAGGCTTTACAATTTTAAAAATAGTAATTGCTCTCGTGCTTAAAAATTCACCCGTTATCTTATTACTCGTAATTGTAATTCATACTAGATATTGAATTATTAATAGTAAGTTACGATAAATTCCACATACTTACTGCAAGTAAATTTTTCGGCATGGGTAACGACCTCGCTACTATCAAGCTTATATGAATGCTGTTTATCATAGTCAGAATCTACAGTTATGAAAGTCGAAATTCTTCCTCTCGTTTTCTTCTGAGAAACCAACTTTATGTTTTATTGGACACAATATTACGCTTAAAATTTAACAGAGTCATACAAATGATAGTACTACAGAAACGGCAGGAACGTTACACATTATAAAAAGAGTTGTTGCGTAATTTTGAAATGAAGAAATATTACTATTATTCCAAATATACAAAATCCGTCATGGCGCGGACTCTTGAAACTTTTCAACACTCGTTCGGACGTACGGGGATAAAAAGCTTATTTCGACATTTTTCTTTCGACAGGAAGTGTACTAACACGACCAGAGCTCCCCATAAAATAACTGATTAATAGTTACTGCGTAAATACATAATGAGAAAGTTTGTGCGGTTGAAATTGCGCTGTTTTCTTCTGTATTGACCGCGGGCGTTGGGGTGGGAATTGGCGCAAAGTATTTCGAACCCTAAAGAAGACAGATTAGGGTTAATTAGCCAAGTTCGATAGCAAACCAACAGAGCATTGTTGGAATCAAGCCAAGTGGGAGAGAGGAGGGGGTATAACAACTGGAGGAAGAAAAAGGAAATCAAGTTAAAAAGGATACACTGAGGTTCAGCCGCTTACAGTGCTCTAGAAAAATTGCATCAACTGATCATTCCCTGCCCTAACACGATCATAATCAACTGGAGCGGGAAATCATCTTCTTCGAGATCTCTGAATTTGCAGTATTGTCACGAGATATAGATTAAGACCATTTCTGTAGTTCATAGCGTCCTTACCCATGCAGTTATATTTACCGCAATCTGCGAGGTAGGGGAAATGGGAGTAACTCTCAAAATTATGTTTCATCACTGTAGTTCATTAAAATTTTAATTTGCATTATGCGTTTTTAAGGTGATATTGGTAAGCAACTTCCCATCATCAGAATATTTAATTATTTTCTCGAAATGTGCTTAAGTTATATAACACATAGGCACGTATCTTTCGCTTATGTTGTAACAGCAGTTGCTTTGTTAATTCATTCCCTTACAAATAATTTCCATGCGAATATTTTCAAAATTTACAATAAATTATCTTCAGTAATACGTATTTACGGTATATTAGATTTACGAAAACATTCTGTAAGGCTACTAAATAAATAGGCCTATATCTGAAAATTTCACTTTTCTAAAAAAAAAGTTGAGAAAATATTTCTTTTTAATAACGAAAATCAAACTTGTGAAAAGTGAGAAATAAAATTAAAACTTTCATTCTCATAATGCACTTATACTTCTCAGGCAGATATAAAAAATAATATGGATACAGTTTTAATAAGTTCTATGCCCTTTATCTATTGAACCAGTGCTGGCTATCCCTGAATATAGCTCGATCAAGCTGCATATACAGGGACATCATTTTATTTTTACTAACATTTTTAATATTAACCTGTCTATACCTTTAGAGAACCGGAAACACCGCTTGCTCCCCCCCTCCAAGACTGGAGTTCGATGATACTGGCGTAAAAAAAAAATCACTCTACTAGGTATAGGAAGGAAGAAAAGTAGTTCATCCATTTACGTAAACTAGGAAATATCGCGATTTTGAGTTTGATAATTTTCATTAGGTTTTTCTTTAATCAAAGTACAGTACTGTATTAAGAATAAGTGTTTTTACTCACGAAGTGAGTTATCCATGCGAACGTATTCATTATGCAGTGTATATTATACTGTCTACAGCACATTAGCGTACAATATAGAGAAAGAAGTTAAATTGAAAAATAATCATAATATAAATATTTAAACACAATTTTGAAAATGGTGGCCGTTCATTTCGATACAGGCTTCAGTTCTTTTGTGCATATTATCGCACTGTAGATTATTGCATCTAATTCCAATTGCCAGTTTCGTCCTTCGTACTAGTAACGCATGTTGAAATAATTCTGTACCTACTCTACATACTGTAAATTCAATCTTCACTTCTGCCCGACCCGAAAATATAAAATTACTCAGACATGCTATCTACTGTCCGTCCAAGTGGTTATGCCGCAGGATTGTAGAAAGGGAGGAAATCACGTGAGAGTTAATTACTTAACGAGGCCCTTTCATTTAAGTTATTTTAAACAGCTGTATAATATTACGTAAACTTCCAATTCCTAAGAGAAATTAATGTTTTCAGAAAAGAGCTAAGACAGCCTAGCTATTACAGAGGGGTGAGCAGAAGCAGGTGGGGGAAATCGGGATGCGACGTAGGCAAACGGACAGTACCTGTGCGAAAATATGATTCAATATTGAAAGCTCTTTCGTCACTGGAAAACGCGAACATATTTCTGGAACGTACTATACTCAGTAACTCAGTACTGCTTACTATCTGCGGTCTTGGTTCTGTGTGGAGTTGGAACTTCCTTAGTAGAAGAGGTGGGAGTGAAGTACATTCAAAAACTCAGGTACATAAAAATTGAAGTAAAAATAAAATGATGTCCCTGTACTACCTCTTTCGTCTATCTCTTTCCTTTCCGCTCTAAAGCGCTCCTGAGCTCTAAAATACGCGCTTTCTCCTGTGGGCATCAATTGACATGACTGTACTACATTGTGGTAGCACAGCTATTGTCAGCCCTATTGCTCTACTTGAAATGGCTTCTTGTATATTCATTTGGAAGTAAATAACAGTTTATTTGGTGTTCGAATTAGTTCTTCTGTGTTATTGTGCTATATAATTTGTGTTTTTGATCATAATAAAGGTTTAAAATGGGTGGAAGTAATAGCTAATGTAAGAAACGTAAATTTAGTGGTAATTAGTACACTAGAAATGATAATGAAGAACATAACCTCCAAACTCCATATGGTAATCCTTATGGAGAGAAAAAACTCTGCCCTTCCGTGTACAGTTCCTCCAAGAGAAAACTGTCGTACCTACATTAAAGTGAAAACGTTGTGCAGAGTGTAAATGCCAGTAGAGATAGTGTTATAAATAACAGTAAGATATAGGCATAAATAGTAGTGGTAATATTATAATCAGTGTAGATTTGTAAGCAAGACAGAAATTGATGTTAATTTTTAACGCGGTTTTCTTAAATCAACTTTTTTTATGTATAAATGCACCTATATCCGAGAAACTATTAGTATTACAAAGCTGAAATTTTGCACACTCATTGTACATCATATTATGACTTAATGGTAGCACTTTTGCATTGATATAATGTGTATTGCAAGACTTAGATGTATTCTTGTGTTGAACATTTCAGGTTTTTCTGGGTAGAATTTTTATAAAAGTGTATTATTTTTAATAAATTCATAGTAGCGAGTTAGGTTTATAATTTTGCTAGTGAACGTAGATAAGTATATTGTAATATGTATGAAAAAATGTAGCCATGTAGAGTAACCAGATTTCAAGACAAAGGTGCATGAATTAACCAATTGTTATGTTGTTTATTCTCCCTTCATTTGAATACAATTTTTTTAAAACTCAATTATAGCTGTTAATATAACAAACTAACTACCAGTATAATCCTAAAACCATGTAGAGTAACATGTAAAAATTTGAAATTAACGTATTTTATACTTTCGGAGAAATAGCCACTTAAAATCAGCATTGCGTACTATGAAAACACCTACACTACTGTACCTTCACCTCTTAAGTGGTTGGGTACAGCTTACTGCAGTAAAATTTTGAAAAAAAAATACAAATTTTTTTCCCTCCATTACTGTATCTTGTACAATAATTAAAATTAGTATGTGTAAAACAATGGCCTTTTTTTTTTTTTCAAAATTCAGTTCACTGTGCAGTGATGAAGAATTTTCCACATAACTCAAAAACTATCCAACATTCTGTAATGAAATTTTTGTGTGTATTTCTGCATGTAATATCTATAATATGATCCAAGATCACTTTTCTGCCTGTGATATATTGTCTGATAGAAAATAAATTCTTTACAAAATGGTCAAATATCAGTATTTTCTTCTAACACAAAATAAAAAAAAATATATTATTTAGTAAGTAATGTGGTGGAAAGAGCATGATATTGTAAACATGAGTTTCACCAATAAAATAAAAAAGAGAAAACATAATAAGTTTAAGAGTTATAAGGGAAACACTTCGTCACTGCATAGTGAACTGCCACTATAACAAATTTAAAAATAATATATATACATATTTTTTTAAATCGTAAAAATAATTTCTTCATATAACAGAAGGACGTTGTTTTACACATACCAATTTCCATTATTGTACAAGGTACAGAAATGGAGGGAAAAATTTTGAATATTTCCAAAAAATTTACTGCTATAAGGTGTACCTAACCCCTTTAGTTGAAATTGCATCCATTAATGTAGAAATGAAAGTAATAAAAGCGATTTTTTTGTAATTCGGAAGAGTACATCAAAACAATCACACAATCCATAATACAATTCTTAAATGGTTTTTAATTAATTAATTAATTTGATCTGAAGATTTGTAATTAACGTTTCATTTGTCAACAGTGCAGTTGAGTTTCACCTCAGGTTGATGACCTTTCGGCCTCTGTGTTGGGTCTGTCGATGGCGAATATGAACAAAAAGTACGAAGTAAAATCGCGTTTACACATTCATTTAGAAAGTATTACTTTCAGGAGCTACAATTTGATATAAAGAGATTTTTTTAGAAACAAGAAATACAAATGGCCAGCTCTGACTTACTCTTCAGAGGTTAAATTACAGTAACAACGTTAAATATTAAACCTACAGTACATTTATTTAAATTGAAGACTTATGCATTTCATATTTACTATTAATGTTCTATTATATGAGCTTACAACTTACCGGAACATCAGGCAGTATGCAATCTTCAAAGAAATATTCACCATAAGCTTTCATGCAGATCGCCTCAACCAGTTCTAACACATCCGTCTGGAAATATCTCCTGTGTTTCGTATTTTCTGATTGCCAATTCAACGGAAATCTCGTGTTAACACGACCTATGGCATACTGAAATAAATGTTCTTGGATTTGAAATGGTCCTCCCTGGAATTCTTTCACTGTACAGGAATTGTAGTTTCAGAGAGCTGTATTTAGTTTTACATAAACTAGAATTGTTCTAAAACACCGTTCTTTACAAAAAATGCGGCACAGATTATTTACTCCCTCCACAAGACTTGTGTTCAGGTAACTGACTCACAAACCAGTCAAACAACCTCCCACCCTACAAGCTATTCTAAACTTTATTGCGGTGACGCCAAACCACTTCAAGCGAACGTCATTACAAATGATTATTTAATTTCGCCTCTGTTCACTCAATTTGTGCTAAAACTGACCACAGGATCGCAAAATACCAAAGGAAAAATTTGTTCCACTTCAATTCTTCTTTCTATCTTAGTGAAAATCAGGCCCATATTTGTAATGATTATCAAGTAATATGTTAACAGAATTCTATAATATTTCTTCACGAAAACTATGCATAGGCGAAACCTAGCTGAGTCCGATATTACTGCAAATCTTTATAAATGATCTCCCTTTTAATCCCAGTATTCTAACACTATTTTCAGACGACTCGGCATTTCTTACGTCTTAATGCAGCCAGCTGTTGCCATCAAGACTTCAAGGTCACTTGCGTGACATTGTATTGTATTGTATTAAATTTATTAATATTCCATGGTATTCCTACATTGTTTCACAGCTAGAATATGGAACAACTCAAAAAACTTAGTACTATTATAAAGTCTTAATTTATAGTCACAGTCTACATGAAATATATACAGACGAGATTTACAATATAGTCTACTAGTACACACATAGTTTTAGTATCAATTTCATGAAGTGTTATTGAATGTCATGAATTCACCTACAGAATAGAAGGCGTGAGAAATTAGGTACTTCTTTAATTTGGCCTAAATAATCTTATGTTTTGAGTTTCATTTTATATCTATAGGGAGGCTATTAAAAATTTTTACTGCCATATAACGCACTCCTTTTTGATAGCACGATAGACTTGCCGATGGAGTATGAATTCATTTTTTTGACGTGTATTTATGTTCTGAACTGTTGAATTAGTTACAAAGTTTTCACGATTACATACGAGGAAGGTTATTAATGAAAATTTTTACTGACAACCCATGGGAATTATTTGTAGTTTTTTTAAAATACTCCTACACGATCCCCTAGATTTGGCACCTACTATTATTCTAATTACTCTTTTTTTGCAATAGAAATATACCGTTACTATCTGTGGAATTTCCCTAGAATATTATTCCAAAACTCCTTACGGAGTGGAAGTATGCAGAGTATATTGTTTTTAAGGAATTGATATTGACTATCTTTTACATAGATCTAATAGCAAAACCTTGGTTGCTAAAATATAGAATTAAATTAAACGTAGCTAAAACCCAAAAAATTTCATTTAGCAGAAGAATTAAATACTGTATAATAGGCCAGGAATAAATAAGATATAGTTAATTATAAATGGATCACAAATCGATTGGCAAAATTCAGTTAAGTATCTAGGACAACACTAGACAAACGGCTTACATTCGCGGAACGTGTAGGACACAATCTCAGAGTTGCCCATGCTATAATAGTGGAGTTTTACCTAGTTTTAAATAAAAGGGAAACTTAAACATTAGTACAGTCCTAACCTTATACAAAACTTTAATTACGCTATTAATAATGTGCGTTTGTCCTGCTTGGAGACACGAACTAGTTAGAGTTCTTAAAAATATACAGGTTTTTCAAGACATAGTACTAATGTTCATCACTGGACATACCAGGGAGTAAAGGCCCATTCACAATGAAAATTAAACATAACGTAAAGGCTGGTCCACAATAAACCTAAAGCAATATAATTGAGATGCTAGGTGCAATAATAGCTCAACTCTACTTAAGTCATTATTTCGGCGACGACATTTTCGTAATTTCCCATACCTTCTCTATCGACTGTAAAAGTTGTAATTCATTTCCTTGACTCTAAATGACGAGAGAGTTCATTATGTGAAGTGCTGTGTTAAGTCAAAAGGTTCAAAATTCGCAATACATATTAAGTTACACTTATGTTTTATACATCAGAGTTTTTGACAATATCATATACTTACAATAACATTTTCCAGCCATTCAGTTTCTCAGCAGGACATAATATACCACCAAAGGAAGAATTTGATCTAAAAAATCCCCATCGTCCTGGCTTAAAATGTTATATTTTATTTAACGACGCTCGCAACTGCAGAGGTTATATCAGCGTCGCCGGATGTGCCGGAATTTTGTCCCACAGGAGTTCTACTGACATGAGCCTGTCGCATTTATGCACACTTAAATGCCATGGACCTGGCCCGGGATCGAACCCGCAACCTTGGGCATAGAAGACCAGCGCTATACCAACTCGCCAACCAGGTCGACTCTTGGCTTAAAATTATCGAAGAAAATTATGATATTATTTCTTTATTGTAATTCTTGAAACCATAAAATGCATGTTCTCTTCAAAATATTTTGGATTCTGAACTAGTGGTGAATGAAAATCATTCTGAAAGTGAAATCAGTGATTATAAATAAGAATATTCGACACTGTAGAGGAGTTTTCATCTATAGCATAGTTTCAGAATTGATTTTTTAAAATACATCTTGTGTTTTTCTTACCATAAATAAAAAAAAACACATACGCTATTTTGTTTGTGCAGTATATATATATATATATATATATATATATATATATATATATATATATATATAATTTGAACTGGTAATGGAAATTACGGGAAAACGGCTGGACGGATTTTAATAAATGACCCCTCATTTTGAAGCTTGGAACTCAAAGTTTTTCGGAAAAATAGTAGTTTTCAGTGAAATGTCAATTTTTAAACATAATTTTCCTATTTTCCAAAATCCATCTGTGGTCAGTTTTGAGACCTAGCTAACAGCATTCACGGCCGACTTGATATACCCTTCGCTTTTTTGTAAAGGAGAAGCGAAGCGTGCATCAAATCGGCCGTGTTGCAGTTCAGAATAAAACAAAACACATACTACAGTAAACAAAATTACACGAAGGCCATGATCTGCAAGAATGGTGACATATTTAGAGCTAAAATTAAATTGGTTATTAAAAATTTAACTTACTAAAAATAATTTACAGGTTCGATTCTGTGGTGTGTAATTTTCTGTGTACACCTGTGTATTGGATATTAAAAACTACAAAACTTGAGGTGGTTTGATGACATTATTACCATTAGAAATGAAATATTATTGTAGTTAATGCCATAATGTGACTATTTTTCATTAATTATACATGTTAATGCTATATTGATATACAAAGTGAAACGTTTTGGGGTTATATAAGTAGATGTAGAGAATAACTTAAATTAGATTTTGATTTCTATATTTTACTGGATGGCGGCTATATAGTACATATAGTATATGTTACTGAAAGCTATAAAACTTAGTAAGATAATAATATTATTAAAAATCAAATATTTTTATAAGTATTAATCAAGTGGGGTTGGGTCTTTTTCATATAATTAATGGCAGTGTGGTGTAGATATTTATATGCGTGGTTCTCTTCAGTATTGCCTCGAAAGAGAGTATCTTTCATTGTTATTGAAGCAAATAACTTTCAGAATGTCTGGTATTCTTCGTTGAAAATAAATCTGAAAAATGTTTATTTGAACGTCTAATGAACTTAGTTTGCAGCATTTTCTGCACAAGCCACTAGTATTTCCATAAAAATGTAAGGGCTTATAGGATGAAATTCTTCTTGTATATTATTTTGATAAGCTGAAGGCTTAATTTATTATTATTTCTTATTACCTGATTCAATAAAGTTCGTGTATGTTAGTGCAATAACACTTTTCTACTGGCTTTAATGTTTAGATACTATAATTTAAGAAACTTTGTATAGAGTAACGATTTAAGTTTTCCATACTTTAATGACATATATTTTAAAAAGGGTCGTGTTTAAATTGTAACATATTGGACTTGAATAATTTGTAAAGCCTAAAATATTATACAAATCACATTTGCGACTATATGTACTATTAAAATTTCTAAAACTTTCTAAAATCTTTGACGGTGTTTTTTTAAACATGGGTTTTCAACATAAGTTTTTATTGCACCCATCCAGCGCCTCAATTGTTACATATCATAGGGTAAAGTAAACAAATCGGGTAAACTTTGGATTACCCGGGTAATCCTCGCATTACCCAAAACTCCTGGGTTTTGTGCTGTATACGCAACCAGTTTGGATAAAGCAATTTAATGATAATAGTATTACATTTCTGATAGTCTCATTGACAAAACAATACAGTAGTTTTACTTTATGATATTTTATAACATTTCATTTTTTTTTTTTTAATTTTCGAAAACTGATTAAGGGGACTGGGTATTCTGAGCATATAGCTGTCGTGTGTGAGTGAAAAAAAAATTCTATTATGCTTCAAATTTTGAATCTATGAATTTACAATTTTACAGCATGCACACAATATTTGCAAGTATATTTTCGTTTTTAGATTACCTTTCTACCTCATATACTTCATTTTATAAAAATAAATTAAACCTGAAAAATATTAATTAAATTTAAGTTGACACTGAGGTATTTTAGGAACCTCATTTTTTCAGAAACTCTTTGCACTACAGGTTCCTAAACATTAAAGCGTATTTACAATGCATTTGACTATTGGGTGTTCATTTCAAAGTGTGTCATGACGTCACTGTTGATGAGTCAGCGATTTGAAGCGAGTTTCAGCTTTTGTGTCAGAGAAGTTGCCTATTAATCAAGGCGTTCAATCTGAACTTGAGAACGTGTACGGTATAACTTGAACGTCGTAGCAACAGATGGCGGTCTGTACGGTCTGTGTGCTACCATAACCTCTTTCGAACTGTGTTTTGCGCGGGCAAGTCGTACGCAGGGTATTTGTTATCATCGGTTGCGTACGGCAACATTCCACAACACAAATCAAATGCTCCGTGTCCATGTTGACCGTCGAAGTTAATGTCAACAAATACGTAAATAATCGTCTTAACCCTCTCTCCATATCCCGACAGTAAGAAAAAACTCACCTCAGTACATGTTTCGAAACAGTTCATATTCCTGCCATTACCGACGTTACCGTACGTATCGGTAAGTACTCTTCTGAATGAACGCCGTACTTGCTAGGCAACTTCTCTGGCACATATGTAATACACCTCTGCGGAAGTGTAGGAAGATTGAATTCTCTAGGCTCATCGACTAGCCACATGACGGCATACAGCGAGACATGACACACTTTGAACTGAACACCCAGTATATTTTTTTGTAATTTTCTTCACATCGTGAATATTCCTTTAATAAAAAAAATATTTCCAACCTAAAAAAAGGGTATTTAATACTTTTCATATTACTTCATACTTTTATGGTTGTAAAATTCATTATAATCTTGACAACCATATTGTGGAGGTGGTCATGCTTCTTTATTATCCTATAAAATAGCAGTATTCTAAGTTTAATCCCCCTAGAACAAGTAGTTTCTGAGAAAATTCTTCCTAAAGTACCATTGCTTTTAACTTATTTAATTATAATTTTTATGTTTAATTTTTTTTATAAAATCAAATATATGATGTAAAATGATAATTTAAAACATTTTTAACTTTAAATTTTTTTATAAAATCTAATATATGAGGTAGAATGTTAATTTAAAAATCAAAATATATCTGCAAATATCGTATATATTGATAGGATCTTTTCCTGTGTACAAGTACGTTGCTTCCGCTCCAAAATTCGGTCAAAAGGAATCCATATGGAGTGTAAAAACTGGATTTTGAGGGAATATTACAGCCCATTAACTTAAATATTAACATATTATTTTCCGTCAGCTCGAGTAATATAGTTGAAAACTATTAAGGTAAAATTATTCCCACATAATTAGGCGCTCTAAAACAGAGAAGGAAATTAGAGCACGCATATTTAAACGCAAAGGCATGACACAAACGGTCTTACTAATAAAAACTCTATATACAGACGTTTAACTGTCTTATACTTATACAATGAGTAGCTCGTTTATAAGTCGTGTGTAAATTCCTTATTAATAATCACTACATACGTCGCGTATAACAGTACAACTGTTACACAGCTACGTCATAGTTTCGTCATTACTTCGTTACGAAAGATAATAGAATATCTGAGGTTCTCTATTGCATCCGGTAGAGCGCTCTAGTGTGGCGTGTTAAGTATCGATAGTACAACTGGCTCTAATCGATTACCATACTATATTTTGGTCAAAGAGTACAAGCTACAGTAATATTATTCTAATTATTCTGTGCTTTTTCGTTCGTTCTTCTTTGGTTACTAGGCAACCATCATCATAAAATGAAAGTCGATACGAACAGCTGTTACAGGGGCGGCCATTTTTTCTCTATATACAACGCTTAAACAAGGGGTTTCGTGTATATAACTACTGCAAAGCAATTCCCATTGTATAGTTACAGCCTTTTTATACGTCCATAGCTTATTCACGGTTTATTAGTAAAGTTTTCTGTCTCAACTCTGCATAAGTCTCGTATAAACACTATACACGGTTTATTAGTAAGACTGAAAATAAATAATTCATCAATTTTTGTAAATTGTCATCTTCTAAATCCATTTCAGCCCCTAAACTTAACTTTATCTGTACTAATCCCACTAGAGGTTTTGATTTATCTAAAGAAAATGAAGACTCTAGTGGGATCAAATGACTGTTACACGATTAGTAAAAAGTGTATAAAGATTAGAAGGAAATGAAGCACTCTAGTACAATAAAGGGACGCTACATTAATTTTTCTGTTTAGACGATATTCTTCTGTAACAAAGAGTCATAGTCTACTGTACCGATTTATGTAGGTACCAAATACCGTTTGTGATATCCTTCAATCAACCTTGAAATTTGGTCACATAAAAATTAAAATCCAAACGTATATTTTGATACATTCTGCAAGTGAACTGTATTTCGTACATTCCTTTCTCTTCTGAACTCTTATTTCGGATGTCACTCTTTAATATTGTAATGGTTTTCACTCTAACTCTCTCATTTACAAAGAAACAACTTTATTCATATTATTCATGTTCTGATTACGTCTTTTCAAAATTAACATATCAGCCATTCATTCCGATATCTGTATCTGTAATAATACGCTAGTTCATTAATTAGAAAAGCTTCTTTCTTTCTGATTTACTCAGTTTTTTTTTTTTAACTGATAGTAATTATTCACGTAGAGTAACAAAGACACGTCATTTAGAAATGATGAAAGATTGTTGGTAGACCTGATGCCTAGAGTAAGATATTTATGTAATACTGAATATAAAAATTTGTACACAAATCTATACTAATAATAAATCTTAGCTGAAATTTTTCTGGTAATTTTCGATTTTCCAAAAATAATTGGTCCTCACATATATAATTAACCACCCTGAAACCGAAAATCGCTATTTTTGAAATTTTTGTTTGTATGTATGTCTGTCTGTCTGTCTGTTTGTCTCTATGTTTGTTACCTTTTCACGCGATAATGGATCAACAGATTTCGTTGAAAATTGGAATATAAATTACGTTCGTTGTAACTTAGATTTTAGGCTATTTGGCATTCAAAATATATTATTTAAAAGGGGGGTTATAAGGGGGCCTTAATTGAATAAATCGAAATATCTCGCTTATTAATGATTTTTGTGAATAATGTTACATAACAGAAGTTTCTTTAAAAATAATTTTCGATAAGTTTTAATCCTTAAAAAAGTTTAATAGGACTGATATTTAATGAGATAAATGAGTTTTAAAATTAAAATAACTGCCATCTAAGGTCGTATAATGAAATAAAAAAATGACTTCGTCTATAAGGAACCTTGGGCAACAACAATCGAAAGCTATGAAAGATAGCCTACAGAGGATGTTTCTGTGTTTGTATGAAGTAATATCGGAAGCTAAATTAACCGATTTGAATAGTTAATTATTATTTCACCATTGGAAAGTGTAGTTTCTCTAGATGGACATAATGCTATAATGTTATTACAGTAACGTCTAATAGGCTATAATTTAATGTAATATAATATAATATAATATAATATAATATAATATAATATAATATAATATAATATAATATAATATAATATAATATAATATAATATAATATAATATAATATAATATAATGTAATATAATATAATATAATATATGTAATGTGGTATTATATAATATAATTTAAGTTATTTGAAGGGTTCAGAACCATAGTGGGCCAAACGCCATTTACTGAATACATAGAAAACAAGGTTTAAAATTAAGTTATTACTATAATTCAATGGAAACATATAACAAGTAAAATAAAGTATATACATTTAATCTAAATGATGTTAATGTTCATTAAACTTTGATTGCGTGTAATAAAAATTAGAAACATGTTAAAGGAATTGTCATTGCATCAAATTAGTGGTCTCTGGACCAAAATGATCGAATTTTAATTATTTGGATGCAATTTAAATTAAGTAACATATTAAACGATTTATCCTTCTATCAAACACGAATGTTCCCTGGATCAAACGTCCTATTTTAATTATGTAATTACTTTATATTTATTTCTAACGGGTGCAGTGGAGCGCACGTGTACGGCTAGTATATAACTCAAATCATCAAAATAAATACTAACTATTAGTGTTGTGGGATTTAAACGAGTAATCTGATCGATTAATCGATTAATTTCCATTGTAAGATTAATCGAAAAAAAATATTTAATCGAATAATCGAGTCGATTAAAATTAATCGGTTGTACTTGATATTAATTATTATTTTTTAATACAAACTTAGGGTAAAAATTCCGACAATATTCGTCTCTAAAAATTGCTTACTTCAAACCCGATAAGGCGAGTCTGCTAGAAGCTATTTAGAGAAATTTTTAGGTCTTGTGAGATGTACTTTATACCATTTACTTCTTAAATTTCTGCTGACTTAATTGATATAATAAAGTATTTAATGTTACCGTCACTGTAAACTCTACTACACGATGTCAGCATAGTTCCCGGTAGAACAGAGCTTAAGAAATAATGAAGGTCTGTCGCACGCACCCCTTTCAAACCACGCATTCCTTCGCAGTGTTGTTTCGCAGACAAAAGTGTTTTAATGAAAAGGACCACACAGGGAGGCATGCCATCGCACGTCCACTCCCATTACCACCCCTTACAGAGACACCCTCGATTATACCCATTGTCGCGAAGGTCCACTGCAGAAACAAGAGTGCCTTTACTAAAGAATACATCCCCAAATACACGCCATTAATGCTATAACGGCTAAATCCAAGCTTTCGTGAACACAAAATTTACCTCCAAGTATCTTTATCCAAGCATTTCAGACTTTAAAAACAAAATCATACATATGCGACGGATTTAGCAGTAATAACCCCGCGTTTCAAAATCCAAGAGCTTAAGGTAATAAGATTGTTTACTGCCTGGAACACAGCTTTAAAGATGTGACAATGTTTTTGTTAACGGGGGTTTTGTGTAGCAGTGCAACAAGGTTTAGCGAACGCTGAAGGTATTGTTACCTATAGGCCTTCTCCCCTACGATGGTATTACTATCGAAGAACAAAAGACTATTTCTGTAAGCTGTTATACTGTTTTTGTTGCAACGTATTCAGATTATGAAAGTATGGGGAACTCTGTCTGTGCTATGTCTCAACGGTTGGCGTATAAACATTACAATAGCTAACTGCATTAATGATATCCAAGTAAGCTCATCTCCTTCTACTCCCACAAACAGCAACAATGTGAGGTAACAATTAACCCCAGAGAACAACAAAAGCTTGTTACACCCACACAAACACACGCCAGTAACATCGCTATTCAATTGTGTTCGTCGGAGCAAAAACGGCGAATGTTCTAGAATCAAGACTATGGATAACTAATGATGGACACATCACGCTCACACAGGAAGTGCACGAGACAGCTTTCCTTGCATGTTGCATCTCTGACAGCGTCAGCATATGGGGGTGGCTGGCTGTTCGTTTCTCGGAGAAAGATTCGCTCCAGCAGGGCAAACGTGTCACTTGAATAACATGATCTGTCTTACAGCTCTTTTCAACGACAGAATAGTAAAACAATACGTCAGATAATATTATTATTATTATTATTATTATTATTATTATTATTATTATTATTTTATTACTAGTCGTACCCATGCGCTCCGCTGCACCCGTTAGAAATAAATATAAAGTAATTACATAATTAAAATAGGACATTTGATCCAGGGAACATTCGTGTTTGATAGAAGGATAAATCGTTTAATATGTTACTTAATTTAAATTGTATTTAAAATATTAAAATGCTATTATTTTGATCCAGAGACCACTCATTTGGTGCAATGACAATTCCTTTAACATGTTTCTTAATTGTTATTACCAATTATTTTTGGAAAAGCGAAAATTAACAGAAAAATTTTGGCTACACATTTATTATTATGTTTATATTATATTATGAAAATGTGTGTTGATAACGGATGTACTCGAATTAGAAAGTTTTTAATTTGTTGTGGGAGCTCTTGAATCTCAGGAGGAACAACTTTTACAACAGCGCAACATAATCTGCTTGGCTCATTACCCAATTTTTTTGCATTGCATTTATTGCATATATGTTTTGTGTATTTTAACACGATTCAATTGAGCATAGTTAAAATTTGAATTATAAAATAATGGATTGCTAAGCTAACGTACTATTACTGCATACTAAATCAATACACTCTCGTTGTTCGTTAATTCACTGAGATAAAAATGAATATGTTCCTAAACATTATTATAAGAAATACAGGAAATGAATATACAGAATAACCTATCAAGTTTTCTTTGCATAAGAAGCTATTTTAATCTTACCTGTCCTCAATTCACTCACAAGTTACTGTAATAACATTATAGCATTATGTCCATCCAGAGAAACTACACTTTCCAATGACGAATTAATAATTAATTATACAAATCGGTTAATTTAGCTTCCGATATTACTTCATACGAACACAGAAACATTATCTGTAGGCTATCTCTCATAGCTTTCGATCGTTATGTCCAAGGCCCCTTATAGACGAAGTCATTTGTTTTTTATTTAAATACACCGCCTTAGATGGCAGTTATTTTAATTTTAAAACTCATTTATCTCATTAAATATCAGTCCTATCAAACTTTTTCAGAGAATAAAACTTATCAGAAATAATTTGTAAAGAAACTTTTGTTATGTAACATATTTCACAAAAATCAATAATAAGTGAGATATTTCGATTTATTTAATTCAGGCCCCCTCATAACCCCCCTTTTAAATAACGTATTTTTGAATGCCATATAGCCTATAATCTAAGTTACAACGAACTTAATTTATATTCCAATTTTCATCGAAATCGTTTCAGCCATTATCTCGTGAAAAGGTAACAAGCATACAGACAGACATACAAACAAAAATTTCAAAAATGCGATTTTCGGTTTCAGGGTGGTTAATTATATATGTTAGGACCGATTATTTTTGGAAAATCGAAAATTACCAGAAAATTTTCGGCTACAGATTTATTATTAGTATAGATTTATTATTAGTATAGATTTTTATTATTATTATTATTATTATTATTATTATTATTATTATTATCTATTTTGAATAAGAACTCATGTATTTTTATTCGGTTATTTTACGACGCTGTATCAACATCTTAGGTTATTTAGCGTCTGAATGATATGAAGGTGATAATGCCGGTGAAATGAGTCCGGGGTCCAACACCGAAAGTTACCCAGCATTTGGTCGTATTGGGTTGAGGGAAAACCCCGGAAAAAACCTCAACCAGATAACTTGCCCCGACCGGGATTCGAACCCGGGCCACCTGGTTTCGCGGCCAGACGCGCTGACCGTTACTCCACAGGTGTGGGCCAGAACTCATGTAGGTACATATTATACACAGTGTACCGAATCAGCTATTTCAGGTTGATGACTTTAGAGCAGCGTTTCTCAAACTATGGTCCGCGGACCACTTGTGGTTCTTGAGATCTGCCCTTGTGGTCCTTCAAAAAAGACAGAAGAAAAATAAAATTCAAATGAATTGCGTAGGCTATCACACTATAGCTGAAAATATCAGTTTGTAAATTACACATGGTAATCGCCTTTTACTTTTTCTCCCAGTACTGACATTTTATGAAATTTATTTACTCTACCCGTCTATTGACTTCCCACTCTACTCTTAGCAACAAAAGAGAGATTTAAAGCACTATGAACGTGGTATTTCTCGCTATATTTTCTGTGCACATCTGGGGCCATGCCTGTAACCCAGATAGGGACTACCCGAATTCATAACAGGACCAAAGTACCGAACCTTTTCATGTATTTATGACTTTCTTAATAATTTCGCGACACCCAGTCTGCACGTTGAAATGGTCACGTACTGTACGTCGTACACTAATAATAGAACATGCAAAATTGCATCTTTATTTGTTGAAAATCGGACATGTTTCTGCAATAATTTTTTTTTATTTCTGTTTTTACAGATGACGATATAAACATTTTCTACTATTAATTTAACTTAATTAGTTAATACTAATATAAAATTAATTGAATTAAATTAATTTTAATTAATTATTTCTACATTAAAATGTAAGTATATTGGTATTAAAATATCCTACATAAATGATAAATTTGTTTTCGAAGTGTTAAGAGTAATGTGGTCCGCGGAACTGTTCTGACTTAAAAAAAGTGGTCCTCACTTCAGAAAAGGTTGAGAAACGCTGCTTTAGAGTATGTCGACATCTGCTCACCTATTTGAAATAATAAGTTATTATGTAAAAGAAGACCTAAAAATTAAGCATAAATATTGGTAAATAGAGCAACAGGAAAGATTAATGTACACTTGTTTATTGTAGAGATAAAAAATAAGAAAAGTAATATGTAAGTAAGCTTTAGGGCGGAATTCATAGTCGTCACTTATAAATGAGTGAACCCTTAAGTGGTTAATTATACTCATTTCTAATTCATAGTTGTCCCTCATTCACATAATGAGTGATTACTTAAGTGAGCTGATCTGTACCCTTAAGTGACCACTCATTTTCAAAATGTATACTGAGAATGATTTTGAGGATTTTGTGGAGTTTGTTGAACGAAATGAGGAAAATATGTGTCCCAAAAAGGTATATTAGAGACATGGAGAATCCTCTGGAAATGTATAGTGAACTGAAATTTAAGAAGCGATATCGTTTTCAGATCAATTCGAAGTTCTTGCTCTAGCCAAATTGATCGTTATTCATTCATTCATTCATTCATTCATTCATTCATTCATTCATTCATTCATTCATTCATTCATTCATTCATTCATTCATTCATTCATTCATTCATCATTTATTTATTTATATAACAGGGCAAAGCCCCAATTACAATAGACAGTACAGATATTTGTTAAAAAAAACATAGAATTGCATATAACATAAAAAGAAGAGATAAAGCAGATATAAGGTCAATTACAAATTAAAAATAAAAAAAAAACAAGTAGATACTACCTAAATAAAAGACACAGATCTAGATATAAATGAAAAATACTAAATAAAAATAAATTAAAAGGGGTTAAGTATAGATATCATAGCCAAAAATGTAAAATGTAGCTATAATTGGCAAATTATAGAGTAAATATAACAATATGTTAATAAATTCAATATACAGTATTATATAGTAGGCCTAATAGGCTTAATTAATTTATTTAAGAAATTCACTACTACAGAACACGTATTCCAATTAGTAGGATATCTGATTATAACTATGACTAACACGCAACTAGAATTTAACATATCATAAAACTATTGCTGTATATAACTTATTCAGTACAATAATATTGATAACTCGTTGTTATAGCAACTCCACATGCAGAGCTGCTTTCGATTAGTTCAATGAGAGTCAGCTTTTGTTATGACGTCATGTCCGGCAGCTATAAGTGAGCATTCATTACGTGAAAATAAGTGTTGTCTATGAATTCGGAATTGACATAAGGGTTCCCTTATTATAAGCAAACACTTATTACTTAAGGGTTCACTCATTTTTTAAGTGACGACTATGAATTCCACCCTAAAGGTCTTTTTTGTTATAATAAACGCGCTTGGTTGAAACTTGCACTAAAAACTAGACGTAAGTGCAAGTTAAAGCCAACTTAAATTGAAAAAGATATATGATGGAAAATGAGGTATTAAATATATATTTATTGCGTATAATTGCTATTAGTGTACCTATATGTTAATTGTAATTTATTAAGTTTATGTACTTTTTGTGAACCTTCATTAATAAATATCCATATCCATATTATACACAGTGGGCCAAAAAAAGACACAAAATTATAAATACTCTATTTTCGAAAATATATAACATTAATTTATAATAAATACACTGTTGAAAAGAGTAGACTTTAAAGATGAGCTGGACTTTTTATTATGTTTTTTGAGACTCAATTAAAATCTAATGGAGGTCAATACACAATGATGCGAAAAATGTGGTTTTTGAATGCAATTTATTACTTCAAAGTACAGAAACTGAATGTTGGTAAAATTAATAATAATAAATGATCTTTCAAATAATAAAAATTTATAATGGTACTCTACGTGACCGTCATTTGCCCCCTCAATCATTTGCAGACGTCTTCTCTATTGTCCAATAGCACTGATCAAACCAGTCTCATCATTAAAGAAGAAGTTGTCTTAAATGTTGAATATTACGAATTCTTCTTTAGTATTAAACTGCTTTTTGTAGTCGACTCCATACAAAACAGTTCATAGGATTAAGATCTCGTTTGAAATTCCAGCGGAAACCATCAGAGAATCTGAGAAATGCCATCTTTCAAGCAATAATCTCTCTGGAGGGATATCATGTCCGTATCTTGCTAATCAATCGTTGTACACTAGAAACAGACCATTCTCGCTGAGCGCAGTTCCTTACAATTTGACGGGCAGATAACTTATCACATTAGTGCAAATGTTTGAAGAAAACAAACGATGATAGCACAGCAAACGGCTTGGCCTGTTGAACTCGTAAGATCATAATACTTAGTTCAACATAAACGATCGATTTTGCACTGTCTTACAAAAAATAGAAAATAATGTTCAATAAATGGTAAAAAAATAAATATTACATTACTTTCCCGTTCTACAAGGACTGTGAAATTTGCCTCTGAAAAAAACTTTCAAGTGAAATCATTAGCTACTGGAAGATAACCATTTAAATTTTGTGCCAGTTTTTTGGCACACTGTGTATTTTTGAGAAATGAATATAGTTTCCCCTTATAGAATAAATGAATGAATCAAAAATATAAAACTCTTATAAAAATTGCTAAAAGGAATTCTAATATAAATTTTATAGGGACCTCTAAGAATAAGAGTATAAAATTGTTCGGTCTTTAACCGAAAAAGATTCAATAAAACTCGATGAAAATATATCTCTAACGTTCCATCAATTCAATATATTTTTTGCTCCTACATAAATCGAGCTCAATTGAGGCATCAGCGAAAAAAAAGGATGTAACACCAAATTCTTAAAATATGTGATATAGATGGAAAAGTAATTTTAAAGCATTTATTTGTAATAAATTATTGCAATCAACACCTGAATAAACTTGTTTCCTTGTTTATCCAAATGCTTATGATTGTAAATATAGGCCTAAAGAAATATGTCCCTGAAATTATTTTCTTTCACCAGAAACATGAATGACAGGTTTGTTTGTTACATTCTCCTTCCGGGGAAATCTTCAATTACCTCTATCGAAAAGGACTGCTATTAATTTATTACATAGAGGGAATAAAAATCATATTCCGGTAATACATTTAAATTGAAAGAAATAACAAGCAATGACAAATTCAAACGTGTCCGGGGGAAAAAAAAATTACGATGCTTACAATACTCGTATGACAAATTATTTTGTCAAAGAGATCATGTTGGCCTATAATATTTTACATCCTTTCACTTTTTTTAACCGTTGTATTTTAATTGCCATATTTCAAATTATCTAAAAATTATAGAAAGTTGTACAAGTTTATAAAATACGAAATGAGGGAAAAGATAATAGTGTACCTGAGGGTATTACGGCCCAGCATGTTATAAGGCCCACTACCTAGTTTTGCCATTAGTTATACACTTTTGGAAAAGAGAGAAACAGCTCTTAAGACCTATTTCTTCTTGCATTCGAGTAAGGGATAAAGAAATTATTTTCTCGTTCTTGTTTGTAGCTGACTGGTGGCAACAAGTTATGTGTGATTATTTCTACTTTCATTATAAAATTTGCAAAATTTAACTTGATATTTAATCGTTTTACTGTGAGTTATTAATATAATATTAAATGCACTTATTGTGTAAACATTAAGATGTTAGGGGCCACCATGAAACTTTCGCCAATGAGCATATGAGCACTCCATAATTTAAAATTGGCGCGTAGTAACAGAGCAGGTAATAAGGCCCATGAAATAAATACGTGGAAACGCCCACAAGTTCATAGAAGTCCCTGAACTATAAAGTTCAAACTCTGAAGCACAATCTTTCTTGCAAGAAATGAAACAAACGAAAGGCTGACAATTCCTAATGCAGAAAAAGCACTGGATGTACTTCAGGATTTGTAAACATCCAGGGGACGCGGATGTGTTCTGTCTGCGAAGAGAATTGTTGTAGATATACATGTGTTTCTCTTGTGAACGTTGGGTGCACGATGAATGGTCTGACTGAGGAAAACACTGAAAACTTTGTATGTCCAAATTGTGTTCAGTACTTATATTCTTTATTGTGGGTCTTATTATCTATCATAGCGGGATATAAGGCCCAGTGACATGATGTTAATTTTCATTGTTCACAGTATTTATGTCTGTTTGAATATTTATTTGAAGTAAAATATTATAGGATAACTATAAAAGTATGCTATTCCATTATTTAAAAATTGCTAAACGTCTCCATTTTAAAGAAAGAACGTTTTATTCCTCAGGTGTGCCTTTTATCCCGGTTACCTTATTAGTCATTTTAGGCCAATGAACATTAATTTATATAACTTACTTTTATTTTCAAAAGTTTTTGAACCTCTGATAAAGGAGAGAATTAAAAAAATATTTTGAAAAACTTCGCCTATTTTACGAACGTCAGCATGGAATTCGCCAAATAATGATCAAATTGTAGTTCAGTGACCAATCTTAAAGGAATATACTTGAAGAATATGGAAAGGAGTATTATTTAAATTGACTTTTTTAATACAGTGTTAGCTAGACTTTTGATTTGCCGCTTTAGCCCTACAATTTTTCCATAGCACTTACGTCTATTAATATATATTTCGCTTTCGCTGGATTTAATTGTTTTTGGTCATTTATTGGAGACATAATTAATATATTAAATGTTGGAAGACCATACTAAAATCTTTACATATAATATACCTTTGAATGAGGTTCTGGCTGACATGTACATCTATTATTGTCAGGCAGTACAGCTTACGTGGCGATAATTATGTATCAGAGAAAGAACATATTGTTTGTATGCATCTGACGTTTGATCAGTGTGATATAATATAGCTAATTGGTGATGTATGCAATGGAGGGGAAAAGAAATTGACCATCCTACTCCATTATGTCCTGGCCTAGTTGCCTCATAAGTGGTGCCTGGTTAGTATCACTTGTGAAGTTGATCGACGAGGATTCACCTCCACTAACGGAGCTTATTTCCGAAGATATTCTAAGCAAAAAAGTCTTATAAACATGTGTCCTAATCTGGATTTTCAGAGTTACACTAATTTGGAGCTGATAGTAAAATACCATTTTTCTTTATTTTTAAAGGTAAAAGAGTCTTACAAATAGAGAATTAACTACATAGAAATACCATTCTTTTCATTTGCTAGTGTTCTGAAGCTAAAAATGTGTTGTGAATTGCTTTTTACAGATTTTGTTTTTCAATTTTTAGTTAAAAATTACGTGATTATTACTTACTTAACATAAAAATTGTTACAAAATATACGACTGTAGGAACTTGATCCTTTAAGGTTTAATTATTGTGCTTCCTAATTTATATTAAGTATTAAATTACATAATTCTGATTGTTGTCTTATACAGTGTAAATGTCCGATTATAAAGAGTCCTCTGAAGTTAAGTATTTAGGCATAATTTTCGATAATCATTTAAAATGGAACCAACACATTAATTACCTTTGTAATTAATTACGTAAAATAGTATATTATTTTGTTTTATTGAGGAATTACTTGTCAATAACTTTATTACGTACAATATATTTAACTTTATTTCAGTCGGTAATTATGTATGGAATTATAGGATGGGGTAGCTCATTTAAATCCAATTTTAATGCACTTTATTTATTACAGAAGATAATAATTAAAATATGTCTTCTTAAACCTATTCATTTTCCATTTGAAAATTTGTTTATAGACTTTAATGTACTTAACGTAAGAGAAATTTATTATATTGTATTAATAAAATTCATACATAAAAATCGAAATAATTATGAATTGTATTCTCATAGTTATGAAACAAAAGGTATGAATCCTTTAAGATTGTTTGAACCGAAATGCAACACTGTTATAGTATTTTATCATAGTAGTAATTTAGGCCCAAGAATATATAACAAATTTATATTTAAATATCCTAATCTTGTCAATTCGAATAGTTCTAGTATTAAATTTAAAAAGTTATGTAGGCCTATGGATTTTATAAAAATTGAAAAATTGTAAATTTAAATTTATATACTATAATTGCAAATTGTATTGTATAATTATTAATTTCAATTCAGGAATCCGCCCCTGAGCACGAGTTCTACTCTTTCAGGGGCGAGCTAAAGTTTTTCTGTATATATTATATTTTATGTTACAATAATTATTAGCAAAATAATAAATAAATAAATAATGTAGAGTCATAAAGAATTTACAAGAGTGGCGTGATTTGTAACAATTGTTGTGATAAATGCGTAAGAAAAATGTAATTTTGTAGTTAAAGGACCATTACAATAACAGGTCGAAATTAAATGCAAAAATGCCTTATTGTAGATTAAACAAGACACAGAATAATTATTATTAGGGTCTACTTATACCTTGTACCTAAATTTTATAATAAATTGCCTGGAAATTTAAAACATTTAAACAGGAAATCCTTTTCAACTGGAGTATACACATGATTAGTAAAGCACTCTTTTATTACAACTGATGAATTTTTTAATTTTAATTCATGTAATATTAATAAGTAATTTATTTTTACAGTGTACAATGTACTGCTATTTTAAATTTGACTTTGCCAATTGCCTGTATAGTGCCTAAAGACAAGTAATAAATGCTAGAAAATGTACAAATTTAATAACACACCTATATGGTACTGGATTTTTTTTTCATATTTTATATATCTCGAATTTTCGATAACTCAAAGCATATTCAGTTTCCAGAAGCATTTCGAGATAACGAAGTTCTACTGTATTTTACGTACTGGATTTTCTGGTAGAGGAAGAGAGACTATAGGCCGAAATGATGACAAAAAACACATTTTCTGTTTCAGCAATGATAAAACAATTATATATGCGAAAATCTTTAAAGACGTTTCATGGAAAATCATAATTTCTCATCGGCACAGAATATTCGCAATAGACAAACATCAAGATCTCAGGACAACCGTTGTAGGCATTGCCATAACGAGGTTGAAACTTTGCACACGTCCTGGGATCCTGTCCGCGCGAGGAAGCTCTGCGAAACACTAGACACCACCAAGTACGATCAATTATAGAAACTGCCCTTAAAGATACCGAAGAAGACACCTTTGAAGAAGTACATGGTCTCTCTGTCACTGGCAGTACACGGCGTATAGATATAATAGCTTTCAAGGAATCTACAAGATCTGGACACAGTCTACTATATACAGTCGCGAACTCAATATGCAAACATGGATAGTTGCCCACCACTAGGATCGCTACTATTGCCTCATCGTCGCAGATCTCTCTCCTAGCAGCCGACAAAATATGTTACACTTTCGTTGTGTTCTTTTGCAAAAATTAACACCCTCCTTCCATTATTGAAATATTAAATGCATAAAGTTAATTTATTATTTTAATGAAGTATATTAAATTCCACCATAAACTCGAAAATATCTGCAAGAAATAGGTTAATATTATTTTTGTTTGTGCAAAACGAACTGAAATTTACTACAATAGCTTCACTCATTCAAGATTATAGCGATAATTAACTATGAAACCAATAAATATTAATTTGCATTTCCCTTTACAACAATAATAATGGAAATATGAATTAATATATTAACTTATGTACGTGTACCGGTACTTGTAGTGTAGGCTTACGTAGTTGAGATTAAGCAATAATAATCACACCAGAATTGGAAATAAAACGTGATTAATAAATTTTATTGTAACAGACTTTTTCTACGTCTCTAATAAAGTAACAAATAAAAATAACAACAAAATTAACAGCTATAATTAAAAATATATCCTTTGGAAAAAAAAGTAGGCCTAAGCAATAATAATCTCACCGGAATTGAAAATAAAACGTGATCAATAAATTTCATTAAAACAAGCTTAATTTTTCTACCTCTCTAGTAAAATGTTATTATCCAATTATTGTATTTTAGCCATTAACATTTTCATTACAACCAATAACGAACATTTCACAAGCATCAATGTGAAATACGCAACGAGCTAGCACTCGATGGAAATACGATTCAGTCCAAAGTCGACCGTGGACAGTCTATTGTTTCTAGTTGCTAACCGCTTGGAGCGCTTTATCACGAGATTTGCAAAAAATCACCTCAAGCTTCGCGACTGTATATAGTAGACTATGATCTGGATATATAATTGATCCCACTGTGAGTTTCGAAGCGGATGAGGAACAGCCAGCAGAATTGGATAAGGAAAAAAAAGAATATCTACAATCCTACCATTCCCTATTACCTAAAAAAAAAAAAAAATACCAGTTAAAAGAGCTTGAAGTAATCGGACTTCTGGTTGGAGCAAGAGGTACCGCTACTCTCTTCATGAAAAATGTGTTTAAGAGGCTTGGAATACCTACATCTCTTATTCCGGTTGTAACCTTAGCTGCATTGAAAGGATCAATTGCTCTCCTGAATAATCACCTATATTCGAAATCAAACTAAGTTCAGTAGCATTCTTTACTTTTTTGTAACACTTACCTCTCTAAAATAGGTATATTTCCACTAATCTAAAAAAAATATTTACAGCTATATACTTGTAGGAGTTTCATTGTTAAAACAAAATCAATGATTCAATGAACTTGTAAAAATGTGTATGGTTAAGCACTCTTTGTCCCTTGTGGCAGCTCACGAATGGTGAGAAGATTTATAAATTATAAATTTTAATAAATACAAATGTCAGATTGAAACCCACGATTGCGATAGACATTAATTAAAGAGGGAATTATGGGCATATGTATCAACCAAGTTTCAAATGCACGAGTGATATTCTTAGAGCTTGTATTTACTTTTGAGATAGCGGACTAAAGTAATATCAAGGTGAACATTACAATGCATATCATAAAAATTACTTACAAGCAAAAATATCATCCGCCTTAAGCTTCTTTAGAAAAGTCTCTTTAGAAGAGTTCTAGAAAAGAAATGGATGCCCATAATTAAATATTCTACTTCCCTAAGTTCATCCTATTCAAGGTAAGTAGCTGATAAATTTCCTAGGGGACTTTCTGTAATTAAGTAGCCATCACTGACTAAGTTACTAATTAGATGTCGGGAGACTTTAATTGCCAACGTTTGGAAAAGTTTAACGACGATAATTCTCTCAAAATCTCCAGCGGTCTCTTGAACCTGTGTAACTTAAAATATGAACACTTTTACAAAACTAACAGAAAGTACAGAACAGAAATCAGAAAGTTCTACACCCGAATAAAAAGAAAGGGTCCAGATAAGTACAGAGTTTATTTAAATAGTATAAAGATATGTTCATGTATGTAAGTTCAACATTGAGATACGGAGTTTTAAAATAACCTCTTCAGATGCCAAAAGCTACAGAAACCGACAGTAACAACACATAAGAAAAATAACATGATATTAATATGAGTTTTAGACATTTTTAACGCTTAACCAAATACCTTACTATAATAATACCGGACAGCTGTATACTAGCATCATTGACGTGAGTGCGAAATATCGCCGACTTGACATCTAGCGGAGCGGCGTGAAATTTCGTCCACAAGTACAAATATTAACATAGCGGAAATCGGACTATTGTTTAAAACGTGAGGTACTAATCTGGAATAATATACGAGGCACTTAAGAAATGTTGAATAGTACCGTATTTAATGCAACATTATTTTATATCAAAGATGCATATTATTGTGAGAATTATTGCATGCTTCATATTATTTTTAATTAATTGTTGCGTATTTTTTCTTTGCTTTAGTGAGACAAAATTAATTCTGACATTAAGAATGAATTTACAATAACGTTTTATATACTCATTGCTGACAACTGCAAAGATAAAAATGGTAGTAATCTGATGCTTGTAGTAATTAGTAAAGGCATGTGGACAACAATAAATCTTAATTTGCTAAAACCTTAAAATTTCCAATATATTTTAACTTCTATTAATTTATTACGCCTAAATAAAAAAGCTAATTTTTATTGTTATATCAACACAGAGACAAAGGCATTAGGCCTAATAAAGAATTTTGTTGACGCAAGATTTATGAACTGTCGAATATCAAAAGTACGATTTGGAGCAATTTCTAATGCTGTAATTGTAGCAATTACAAACAGCACACAACACTAATTAATAAAACAATTAACTAGCCCAGCAACATGTACTGAAAAATAATCCAGACCTAAGCAATTTACACATTCTTAAGTTTAAAAATAAAGTGAAAATGTTTGTATGATATTTGATAAATTTTATTATAATTTTTTTAAGTGTTACTAGCATTATATGGTACTAATTTTTATTGTATTTATCTGATGCATGTAACCTATAAGATAAAACATTGTAATAAATATAAATAGATCATTTTCTTAATTAATAA
This sequence comes from Periplaneta americana, assembly GCF_040183065.1. Classification (NCBI taxonomy): domain Eukaryota; kingdom Metazoa; phylum Arthropoda; class Insecta; order Blattodea; family Blattidae; genus Periplaneta; species Periplaneta americana. The sequence continues at coordinate 21,986,799 of NC_091129.1, read as the reverse complement.
CAGTGTATATCCCCAATAAATGATTCCTTAGCATCGCCACAGATACACTTGATTGTACTTGTCACTATATCTTGTCACTAGAAAGTTATTGAAATTCATATTTTCCCCGCCATTCATAAAATATTTTGATATGATACCTCTTGCACAAAAGGAGAGATCTATAACTGAAACTCGATTAATATATTTCAGTATTATTTGTAGTTATCCTGGTAATAATGAACAGTTTGACTCGTAGACATTTTGTTTTTACAGCATTAACTTCCCATGATTTTACGAGAAGATTCGAAGAGAACGGCAGTAACGTAGACATTCAGCTCCCCCCTACTACCATTAATGCACAACACAATGTCAATACGGCGGTTGCTGTCGTCTGCGATACAATGAACTTTTCTTTTGATTTTCGAGTTTGGCACTTTTTCCGGTTATTAGGCTATATGCTTATTTAAGTTGTGTTAACTCTCGCTAGTGGTTTTATATTTTATTTTATCCGTCTTAGTATTTATTTTACTATTGTAAATATTTTTGTTTTATCACTATTATTATTATTATTATTATTAATGAATTATTTTGTATTACAATCTTTGTATCATCTCTGTCACGACTATTCTATTATTATTATTATTATTGTTATTATTATTATTATTGTTACTATTATTTTATATCATCAGCATTATTATTTGAACCCTGTAAAATTTATGTAGACTACTGGACTGTACCCGAGCACGAGCATATGCTCATTTCGGGTATCTATCCAAATGTAAATTCGAATGTAAATTGTAAATAAATTTGAATTTTGAATTTGAACAATATACATTGCAGTTGATTACAGCTTGTTTCGCGAGTATCTCCACACCGGCCGTCTAAGCAGCAGCACCAGCGTCGTTCGCGCGCAGAACTGCTAGCTGACTGGTATTGTTATAGTAAGGCAAGGTATATAGAGTAAGTACTATAGTAAGGTATCTGCCTTAATTTGGCAAAGTTTCATTTCTCACACTAATTTATTAAACCTTGTCGGACCGTAAAGAAAACAACTATCGTAAAGTCCATATTTATAGTATCGTGAAATTTTAATTTTCCTACCAATTTTTTCTACTGTTCTATTAAAATTATAGCACATAGCCTATTAACCTGTTATATCCTATAGGACACAATGTCAATTTAAGGGTTAAGAGTCCTCATCACAACGGAACATTTGCTCTTTTGCAAATATACTGCAATTCAATTTCTCGATATCAAAATAATGTCTAATAATTTTGGTGAATTTGTTATATAAACAACTATCTCTGTTATTAGAAACTCTTATGGCCGGTTTGTCCAAGTATTGTTAGAAGACTTAACGATTGTTAAACCTTCAACAGTTTGTTAAATACAGTTTTTCCATTTGTTCAACACCAGTTTGGCTTAACAGATTCTTAACTGTTTGTTAACTTTAAATGTAGGATTTCAGGCCATTAACTCATTTAACAAACAGTTAAACATGGCGGATAACACCACAGCTGTTCAGACAAAAGTTGTGAAAGTAACATGTTATGTTTCTCTTTGAGGAATGTTTAGAGTAAGGGACGGTTTCACCAAGCTTCAGTAAATCAGTCCAAATGAAACATTAACTAGTACTGAACATTGAAATATTTACACGATTACGTTTGTATGTGAGCTGTGTCCGTAGACTTCAAGCTTAGCAGCTATTTGTGCCTTGTCGCGCTGGCTACGTCATGGTACCCAGATGGAGTAGTCAGTAGCGTGTTGGCTTGCTACCCCAGGGGCCCGTGTTCGGTTCTCGGCGATAACTTTTTTTTTAACTTAATTAATTTTTATACATGTTACCTTTCTTCATTTTTATAATTTTGTGTAGTGGAACTTATTATTTCGCAACTCTGGCTCCACTAGGAGAATTAAAAAAATTCTTGGGAGATCAGTTTTCTTCCCGAAATATAACGAAGATAAACAAACAAATTAAAGAAAAATAAAAGAAATACACATGTGGATCTAATACATTGTCCACATGCCACCGGCGTCTATCACTGTCTGGCATTTTCGGGGCATTGAGTCCACCAGATAACGGAAATAGTTCTGGTCCTTAGCAAATCTTCCCAGGTAACCAGAACTTGATCCCAGAACTGATCTGGATTTTGAGGTGGGATGTCTCGATATTTGTCAATCCTCTTTTTCATGCTTTTCCGTGAACAGTCTTTGAACGTTTATGGCGGTGTGCGCGGGGTGATTATCCTGCTGGAAAATTAAATTTCCATCGGAAAGAAAACGATTATAAATTCCAAGAATCCAGCTCATTCGCTTCTGTTTTAAAGCCAGTGCAAACATATCTTATCGCTAGCTATAATATAATTCTAATAAATGAAAGTTAATATACCAATTAAGTTTTGTTATTTTTGAATGCACATTATGTATTAATTTACTAATATTTCTTAGGTACCGGTATGTAGTTATAATAATCACTTTCATGTCTTAAAATAAAACTCAGTTGTATGTTACCTAGTTGAAATAGGCCACTTGTTTCAATTCACTAGCTACTATTAACTCTAGATTCTATGTTACTAGCTCTTCAACTATAGCCGATGTCAATAGTGCTTCAAAATACGCAGTGAGTAAATAATAAAATGTTTCAGCAGCAATTGCTTCTTTAAGACGAAATTACATATAATTTATACATGAACCTAAATTAGAGAATTTTATATGATACGGAATTCTCGGCTCTCGGGGTTTTCTGTACAGTTGACTGCACACACATTCGTGTAATTATTGTCAGCTGGTGGTCATAATGCTGAGATTTTTCTAAACAGAAATTCATATTTAGCATTATAAAATGTAACTATACATAATAATTATTATTATTCAATAGCAGTCAATGCAACTTTCATTTATCAATTCTCTGTACTGTATAAATCATGGCTACTGTAATAGGTTACGATTTTACACATGTTTCATGACTTACTCCATAGTACAGAATTTGAATAATAATAATAATAATAATAATAATAATAATAATAATAATAATAATAATAATAATAATAATAATATCAGCCAATAAGAAGCTGTCTTATATATGCAAAATCATTACCAACTGCTGTTGAGTAGTTAGAATAGTATTAACGACAGTTAAAGTTAAGTGTTGGTTATTTTAAACAAAATTATGTTGGAAAAATGGAAAATATCTTAACAAAACGTTAAAAATAAACCAGCTGTTTATTTAACATTTGTTAAGCCAAATTAAACATTACTTGGAAAAACTGGCCATCATTGTATGTTTTTAACTTAGTTAATTGCTATTTATGGCATGATTTTGTCCATCTTCAGATCTATAACGAAGTCCTACCCTTGTTTCAGGTTTCTTCCTTTTGGGACCATGGTAGGAGTGCATTTATAATCGATAGTGTTGTGTTAAATAGGATTTCAGTTCTGAAAATTAGTTGTGTGTTTAGGATGTGTTGTGCATGTGTTTTTGTATGTTCATGGGTGCGCAACTCGTGCGCTCAAACTGTCAACACAACCTCAGTGTAAATAGAGCGAACTCTGTTCTAACTATAGTGCTCGGTTCTTGGTCGTGTTGTGAGGAAAGTTCGCTCGTGTCTGCAGTGAATGGCGTCTGGTTTTGAGTGAAAAAACAATATAATCCGGTCAGATTATTTTCCTTTATTGATGAGCGTGTAAATAGTATATTATGCAACGAGCCTATAATGGTAGTAATTAAGACGCGAGTATGTTTATGAAACGAGCACAAGCGAGTTTCATAATTTTTCATACGAGCGTCTTAATTACCATTGTAGTCAAGTTTCATACGACTTTTTATGCTCGACCATATTCCGAACTTGAAATTATTAATAAGTATTCATGTTATTCTTATCTGACTGAGGAGCGGAACTGACCCTGTGCAATACCTCGTAAATTATGAGATGTGCGCAGACGCGAAAGTATTGATGTTTTCCGAGAAACAAATGTCGACATTGACCTTTAAACAATCTAGAGAGTAAAATAAACATTAATCTTTATATAACCTTGAAATTGAATTAGACATTGAAAAACGAGATGATAAATTGAATTTATTTGAATATTATTTACAATTAACGCTAATTATTATAGTAACAGAACTGACTTTATTTCAAATATAGGTGATTTATTGATTTATTGTTGTCTTTCGATTGCATATCCGAGAATAATCTACGCTTGCGCTTTCATATTGCTACAATGGTATTTTCTGATTGGTGGAACACCAGAACTTTAATGAAGAGGTGTACTTTAATGAGGTCCATTAAAGGGCTGCTACCAGGTGTATAACTACTACATTTCGGCATGGTCGAGCATAAAATATATTTATATTTTTTCTTAAGAAGGAAGATAAAGCTTAATTATATGCGTTTCTACTAGTGTTGTGGAATTTAATCGATTAATCGAACAATTTGTGTCGTGAGATTAATTGATCAAAATATTTAACCTGCATTTAATCTTTAACCTTTAATGTCGAATCTTTGCTTCAGGAAAGTTACAATGTCCAGACGTTTATCTTTATGTTCATTCAAGCAGTGAAAATTCCACATGCCGCACGACGATCTTCTTTAAGAGCATATCCACACGTTTCATACTTCGTTCATCTGTTGATATTTTCGGTAGAGCTGGGACGGAGCGAGTAGAACTGTTGAGTTACTCGGTTCTATCGGTTTATGTGCTTGCAGCGGAGCACCGAAGTTACTCGGTTAACCGTAGCCGTTACCGGTCAGTTCAAAAGTTCAAACAGAGTTGACGTGTTTTACGTAATTCTAGCAGACAACAACGTAGGTACTGTTGTATTTAAATATTTTCTGCTGCAGGATAAATTATTTCCTTATCCCCAAGGCGGGCTGAAAGGCCTCTGGTATTGAAGAGGAGTTCATTCTATTATATGACCTGTCAAGTGGCCTAATGAACACTGACAGTCTGAACATATTACTATGCATAACAATAATAATACTAGTAATAATAATAATAATAATAATAATAATAATAATAATATAGTATTATTGTTATCATCATCATCATCATCATCATCATCATCATCATCATCATCATCATCATCATCATCATCAGGGACTGGAATGCTTTACCTGCAGACTTACTAAAGGCTTTACCAACAACCAAAAATGTATTTAAAAATAGGCTTAAGGACCTTACTAATAGACGGTAATTATACACAGTATTTAAAGGGTGTAAATGATATGTTGTTATTGAAGTGTTGTATCAGTGAAGAATTATGTTGTTCAGTGAAGTGTGTTGTATCAGTGAAGAAGTATGTCGTGTCAGTGAAGTGTGCTGTGTAAGTGAAACGTGTTCCTGTCAGTGAAGCTTTATAGTTTATAGTGGCAGTGCATAGTATTTGAACAGTGAAATGTTTTTGAAGTGTTAGTGAAATCAGGATAGAATCAGTGAAATGTGTCGTAGTTCCAGTGCAGTGAGTGAGTTGACAGCGAAATGAGTGTAATTTGAAAGGTTTTAAGATACAAATCAGATTTATTTCAAATGTTATTTTAAGTGATCGTTTCATTTAATTTAGTATATTCCCTGTTGTTGTTGTTGTTGTTATTATTATTATTATTATTATTATTATTAATTATTGTTAGTATTATTATTAATTGTATTTTTAATTAACAAGTTTATTATTGTCATTATTGAGTGTAATTAGTTACCACTGCTACCGGGTATATACCCACTGCAGTGTGAATAAATACATACATATATCATATTAGAATATTTGATTAATATTAAAATATGTTAAAAAAGCAAGTGCATTATATTTTTCTTCTATTTGTGTTTATTGAATTTGTGTTACCTCTTCAGTCATCATTTTATTTGTATTTATTTCTACGAATTATGTTATCTAATTACTTTAATTTATCAATAATATTACTTTTCACCAAAGAGAACATGGTTGCATTGAAGGCTAGTAATGTTATAAAATAAATAAACATTATGTCCTTCAGTTTAAGTTTTTTTGACGTTTCTGAAGTAATAGGTCATTTTTATATTTTTTCGGAATTTTTTGATTATTTTTAATACTTTGAAGAACTTTTAGATCATTTGGAATGCATTTTACTTTCTTTTTTTATCGATAGGTCTGTTAAATCATTTCCTAAGCAAATGATTCAGTAGTAATTACCTACTGAATGAGTGAATAACTGTGAAGTTTGAGTTTTATAGTTTGGAACAGACTCTAAAGTCCATCCCTCATTCCACTGAAGGCTTCACTTCACACAACGGAAATAATATAAAATGCTTGACAACAGCTTAGTTTAAGTGAGGACTTTGACCGCTCCTGTTCTTTTGCCTGTACGACAGTGCCTTTAGAATTTATGTTTGAAAGGGGGGAAACTTTCACCTGTTCTGGACAGGACGTTGTGTCCTGAACATAGTTCGTAAGGGATGTCTACTATAGTAGACAGTATTTTTAACACAAAGATTGCAAGAATGCACTCTTTGCCCACAATTTGTTTTGTCATTCACACTCCCTCATCTGGAAGATCTGGCAACAGAAGTGAAGCGCGGAAGGAGGAGGAGGAGGAGACAGAGAATGAAGGCACTGACATGGTCCACCCCGATTGAAATACATTGTAAACCCTCATTAAAATTTACAATTTTCCCTAAAAACTTTAATTTTGTTGCATTTTTTAAATTTATCCTAGCCCAATTCAAGGAAGTTGCTTCCTCTCTCCGAGATTTGCAGGGAAATCACTGAAACAAGGTGACTAATTTTTAAGACGTTGTGGTGTGAGTACGGGGAATAATATTTAAATGACATTTTCTTTTAATTTTATGTTATTTTTCCATTAGTTTTTATGCAGGCATGTCAAAAACCTTCACATTGTGCAGTCGCGCACATTGTGCAGTAGTCTCTGTGCGATGTGCACTTTCTATTCCCCTACCTGGAGGGGGTGAATCGCCTTGGAAGGGAACGCGACAGGGCTATACAGACCTGCAACAGCATATCAACTTTTCTTTCAGTAACGCAGTTTCAGTACGGGTACTGATTTGGCTGTCTGTGAATGAGTTATGATAAATAAAGGAAGGAGTTCACAGATAACGAAGAAGGGAAATTATGAATCATATAACATAATTGTTATGATGTATTTTCTCAGCCAACAATAATTATTTTAAAATGAAAGATTTTGATCAGCCCATGTGTAGGTAATAGTGTTGTGACAGTTTAGATCAGAATAGTAAAGTTAATCAGTACTCTCACGGCAAAACGAACTTGACAATGGCGTTGTTTTAGAGTCTGTACTAACATAGCAATCAAAGATTAGACGACTTACGACTTTCATTTCGTAAGCTGGTAAGTGATGAGAATATTGTGAGGAATATTAAGGCTCTTGAGGTTGTAAGCAACTGTTTGCAAGGCGGCAAATTTTTCTGGGAAAATATATAATGGCAAATTTTCCGTCTCACGTCATTATATTATGCTAATATACTTACACTAATACATCTTTAAACATAACATAAATAGAATATTGTCGCTTCACAGCTTGTGACTACACTTTTAATTTCTTTGAGTAACGCTCCCAACTTGTCGATACTTGCTCTCAACGTTTTGTAAATAAACTATATGTGAATTGAAATTCTAAGCGTAATTTATATCATCTATATTAATAATAAATCTGTAGCCGAAATTTTTCTGGTAATTTTCGATTTTCCAAAAATAATTGGTCCTAACATATACAGACGTGGACAAATTATTAACAAAATTGACGATTTTTATGATAATTCTGTTTACAAAATTTGACTTTTCAATTTAGACTACAGTTGACAATTTTGCATATTTTCATCATTACAGTAGACAGAAATATGCAAAAATGTCAACTGTAGTTTAAATTGAAGAGTCAAGTTTTGTAAAAATATATAATAAAAATCTTCAATTTAGCTAATAATTTATAAATTAGCAAAAATGTCAACTGGATTGACGAGCCAAATTTTGTAAAAATATAAAACAAAAATCTTCAGTTTTGCTAATAATTTGGAAATATCCAAAATGTCAACTGTAGTCCAAATTGAAGAATCGAATTTTGTAAAAATATACAATAAAAACCTTCAGTTTTGCTAATAATTTGTAAATATGCAAAAATATCAAATGTAGTCCAAATTAGAGAATTAAATTTTGAAAAATATACAATACAAATCTTCAATTTTGCTAATTATTTGAAAATACACAAAAATGTCAACTGTAGTCTAAATTGAAGAATCATATTTTGTAAAAATATATAATACAAATCTTCAATTTTGCTAATAATTTGTCCACGTCTGTATAATTAACCACCCTGAAACCGAAAATAGCTTTTTTGAAATTTTTGTTTGTATGTCTCTCTGTCTGTCTGTCTGTATGTTTCTTACCTTTTCACGCGATAATGGCTCAACCGATTTCGATGAAAATTGGAATATAAATTAAGTTCGTTGTAACTTAGATTATAGGCTATATGGCATTCAAAATACGTTATTTAAATAAATCTAAATATCTCGCTTATTATTGATTTTTGTGAAATATCTTACATGACAAAAGTTTCTTTAAAAATTATTTCTGATAAGTTTTATTCTCTGAAAAAGTTTGATAGGACTGATATTTAATGAGATGAATGAGTTTTAAAATTAAAATAACTGCCATCTAAGGCGGTGTATTGAAATAAAGAACAAATGACTTCGTCTATAAGGGGCCTTGGACACAACAATCGAAAGCTATGAAACATAGCCACAGACAATATTTCTGTGTTTGTATGAAGTAGGCCTAATATCGGAAGCTAAATTAACCGATTTGTATAATTAATTATTATTTCATCATTGGAAAGTGTAGTTTCTCTGGATGGACATAATGCTATAATGTTATTACAGTAAGTTGTGAATGAATTGAGGACAGGTAAGATTAAAATAGCTTCTTATGCACAGAAAACTTGATAGGTTATTCTGTATATTCTTTTCCTGTATTTCTTATAATAATGTTTATGAACATATTCATTTTTATCTCACAGAATTAACGAACGACGAGAGTGTATTGATTTAGAATGCAGTAATAGTACTTTAGCTTAGCAATCCATTATTTTATAATTCAAATTTTAACTATGCTCAATTGAATCGTGTTAAAATACATATGCAATAAATGCAATGCAAAAAAATTGGGTAATGAGCCAAGCAGATTATGTTGCGCTGTTGTAAAAGTTGTTCCTCCTGAGATTCAAGAGCTCCCACAACAAATTAAAAACTTTCTAATTCGAGTACATCCGTTATCAACACACTTTTTCATAATATAATATAGTATAATATAAAAATAATAATAAATCTGTAGCCAAAATGTTTCTGTTAATTTTCGCTTTTCCAAAAATAATTGGTAATAACAATTAAGAAACATGTTAAAGGAATTGTCATTGCACCAAATGAGTGGTCTCTGGATCAAAATGATCGCATTTTAATATTTTAAATACAATTTAAATTAAGTAACATATTAAACGATTTATCCTTCTATCAAACACGAATGTTCCCTGGATCAAATGTCCTATTTTAATTATGTAATTACTTTATATTTATTTCTAACGGGTGCAGCGGAGCGCACGGGTACGGCTAGTTTATTAATATTAATGTTAATTTATATCGACATACAGCAACGACATTTTTTCAGTGTAAAAACTTGACAATGTCCTACTGCAAGTAATTAATTGGGAGTATATTTTCTTTAACATAAGTGTACCAATGGTCCCAATAAATAATAATGCTTGACTAACAATGAAAGAATAGGGTTTATTATTTAAAATAATTATTACCTACTACGTAAAATGAAATACTGTGTTCGTTTTTTGTTGTTTCGAAATTACTGCACTATTCTTTTTCTTCAAATACTATATAAAAATCATTTTAATAAATTATGCCTTACAAACCAATACTTTGTGAAGTATAACTGAGTAAGCGTAAAGTGTCTTGTATTACAATTGTCAAGTATAGACACTGATAATAACAGTGTTTTTTTTTCCTTCTACTAAGTGTATTTATGAAGTACAAATGCCTATTTAATCCAACCCTAGAAGCGCAGAATAGATTATTGTACATCCCTCCAGCTAAGAACTGGTAAGAACAACCCTTGAATGATGCAGTCTACACAGACCGGCGATCCGCGCACATAACTGCACATTCAGAGTCTGATTTCTGATATGCCTGGTTTAAGGGCATTTTAATGATCATTTTAAGTATATTTTTAGGTCATCAACATCAGCCTCCTAGATATAAGTTCTATCCAGGATGTATAAAATAATATATTAAACACAGGACTCTAGTTGAAGGAAGCCCCAATGAACCTCTTCAAAGTGCAGTGCACGTGTTATCAGATTACCGAATCTCCAGTACTGCAGGCTGCTTCAGAACATAATTGCCTGGAGTCATCCTTGTTATGTGTTCAGTAGAGTATGCAGCTATCGTGGTTCCAAAAGCTGCCGCAAGACAGAGCCAGAACACGACGTCAGCTGCGTCTGAAAGACGTTCCACGTCATTAAAACGAAGGGAAACGTGGAGGCTTCGCAACAAATTAATTACACAAATATTATAAATGGAGATAATATACCAGCGGCATTGCCAATAAAATCTTCTACACAAGCGTTGACACTTATGCGGTTACGAATCGCATAACGCTTAAAATAAGAGATGCTTATTTCTGCGCCTAATATGCTGTTGATAATCTCTCTACATAGGCACAAGGCTGATATAGAGTGACGTAATAGCTTCATGATACTATGTGTAAGACGAGTTACAAGCTAATAGCAGATTTAAGGCAGGTTGTGTTCATTTCTGTTTGCGTGGTATACTGGGGGAACACGGAATAAGGGACAAATGCTCTTAAATGGGATAATACCATAAAAGTTTGTATATATAGGGTGAACCGTAAGTAATGTCATTAATTTCAGAAGGTTATTCTTTGTAAATTTTAAACCAAAAAGTTTCATATCAGTTTGCTCGTTTTTGCTTCCTTTCCGATACAAAAATTGTTTTATATGAAAAATTTCATACCGTGTTTTACAAAAGCCATTGATTTAATTTCCAATTTTCTCAGTCAGTTTTAGAGAGCAGCATATGTGACTAGTTACAGGAAATGGAACCTAAAGTCGGATTTTTTTGTGGTTTCAAAAAGAGGATGAAATACCCATCATTAAAAAGAAAATTCATGGTTCTAGGTGCTATAGTTTTTTAATATATTATTTATTAAAAGTTGGTATTACATTATGCACTTTTCGAGAAAAAGGTACAGTAATTAAAACTTTCATATGTTTTCTTAGCAACTATAAGAAAGATTTAGGTATTTAAGAAGCATTGTGTAAAACTACGTCCTAGTTTAGTATGTAAAAAAGCCTACAGTTAGGACAAGATCTCAAAGCAGAGAAATATAGTTTTTACGTCGCAAATTCGTTATTTTGTTCTCGTATAAAATTTCCTTTCACAACTTTAGGTCCCTTTTCGCGCAACGGGTTATAGCATTAACTGGGGTATGGATTTTTAGGTCGTTAAAATGTAATTTTAGGCGCCTAAAATAGGCTTAAAAGTGTAGCAAATAGTCTCTAAAGAATTGAAAATAGGCTCTAACAAAAAATAATGTTTTCTTTAGAAACATGTTCCAAATCATCAGGAATTCACTTACAGAATTTAATAAATTTAAATGCATATACATAGTTACCACCACTAGGCCTACTACTAAAATTACAAGAACAACAAATATCTAACTAGTTAGCCTGTACATAAACTAAACAATTAAACGTGAAAAATAAGTATCAGACATAAATTTTTAACACAAACAAGTCAAATATAATCAATTCTTACCAAGTCTTGTCCGTTAATGTCCATAACTAGCTTCACAATAAAGCGACTAAAAAGCAATGCCTTCTGTCACTCAATACAAATTTGTGTATGCTGAAAATGAACGCTACACGCCCACTGAAGTAAAAGGAAGGTATTTCAATTTTGATACTAGTTGTACAGGAATGTTACATTGTAAATCCGTGTTCTTCCGTGTTAGGATATCTGAAGCAGTGCGTAGGTCCTTCAGTCCTATATTTCTCTGCAGAACTTGCTTCAGTTTATTCTGTACATTATTTTTTACAGAACCAGGAACACATTTCGAATTTAAAATACAAATTTTCGAATTAAGAATGGGTGTTTTGACTTATTAGAGATAAAACATAGTTATTTGGTCAAAATAGGCTTTGTCGTCAAAATAGGCATTTTAGGTGCTATTAAAATACCAATTTTAAGCATAGTTTTATAGAACCGTGTACTTACAAGTTTTATGCACTTATCTTTTAAGGATTAAAATAGGTTTTGACATAAAATCAGAAGTCTAGTAATAACTAATGAAAGAACTTTATTTTTGTGCTTTAAATGTGTACAAATGTGACCCGAATAAATGTAATATTGAAAAATTCTTTTGTGCGAGATCGTGCGTATTTGCTTGCTTTCCGCACAAAACCAATACGCGGTAAGTGTGAAATACCACATTTAGTATTCCCAACGTAACACACATAACAATTTCCCTATTCTTACCGCTTAAGCGTCATATTCATTTTACTGCTTTAGGCTTTTAACATATTATTTTTAAAGACGTTCAATATAGTAATAATTATAAATTGGAAACTTACCACTGCAATTTCACTTAAATTGCACTGTTAATTATTGTTTTTAAATATTTGCAAAAATTAAGTAAACTCTACAACACCACAAGAGTTACTGCATTTGTAATGCAAGTAACATTAAGGAAGCCGTGAAAAAATCAACAAGATTCCAGACTCATCATAAACTGGGGGTAAAAAAAGACAGACGTATGTCACGACCTGCTGCAGTACAGTGAACACAGAAAATATTTTATAGGAACAATGTTGAAGATAGTTATATTTGTTTTCCAAAGTTGCCGTCATTGAACAGAAACCAAGATGGAGATTTTATTGCAACTAATTAGAAATTTCTCTTTCAGGTATGTAATAAACGATCTTCGCTCAAAATAATGTACGATACACGAGCGGTATGTTTGTTTTCATGTTCTCGGAAATTAAAAAAGCTCAACTACGTTTCGCTTTTTCAATCTTTTTCTCGAACATGAAAACGTCAACATACCGCTCTTGTAACGCATATTACAATTGCTTAACGAAAAGCTATATTCGTTCAGATCAAATTTCTGAATAATTAATGGACAAAACTAAAATTTTTTTCAATAATCTATTTATCATAATACACTGCTGTCTTGAATTGACTGACGCATATTGGGAATTAGGGAACAGTCGGGTAGTATCGGACATCGGGTAGTATCGGACAGTGCGTTTCTTTCATCTACCACCATATTGTAGTACCTAAATGACATGGTTACGTTTCTCTATGCGACGTCACAGAAACGTAACCATGTCAATCAGGTACTATCATCGTGTGGTAGATGAAAGAAACTCACTGCCCGATATTACCCGATGTCCGATACTACCCGACTCTCCCCTAAATCAATGGCTCTCCCAGAACACGCTATAAAATATTTCATATAAAACAATTTTTATCTCGAGAAAGAAGCAAAAATGAGAAAATTTTATTAGACTTTTGTGTTTCAAATATCTTCGAAAATAAGCACCTGAAATCAATGACATCTTACGGTTCACTCTATATATATATATATATATATATATATATATATATATATATATATTCATTTATTTGACGCACGTCATAAAGTACACACACATGTCTGCGTGTAGTCCTACGTAAGTTGACTTTTTTGTATTTAATCCTATTTTACGCTTTGTATCGTTACAATAAATGGATAATAATAATAATAATAATAATAATAAAATAATAATAATAATAATAATAATACAAAACTCAAAATAAATAAAAAAACTTGTTATGTTAATCAATGGATGCATAAAAATACAAATAATACCATCTTAAACGAAAAATGTTTCTCTAATCTACGATATATTATACTATGAGAATACTAGAGGTGATACAGGGACATCATTTTATTTTTACTAACATTTTTAATATTAACCTTGCTCTACTTTTGGATTAACGGTTGAGAACCGAGAACACCATTTGCTACCCCTTCCACGACTGGAGTTCGATGATACTGGCGTAATATACAAACAACAAACTTTACTAGGTATAGGAGGGAAGAAAGGTAGTTCATCCATTTACGCAAACTAGGAAATATCGCGATTTGCAGTTTGATAATTTTCATTATAGGCTTTCGTTTAATCTAAATGCAGTACATTATTAACAATAAGTGTTTTTACTCACGAACTGAGTTATCCATGCGAACGTATTCATTATGCAGTATATATTATACTGTCTACAGCACATTAGCGTACAATATAGAGAATGAAGTTAAATTGAAAAATAATCATAATATTGATATTTAAACACTTTTTTGAAAATGGTGGCCGTTCATTTCGATACAGGCTTCAGTTCTTTTGTGCATGTTATCGCACTATAGACTATTGCATCTGATTTCAAATAAATTTGTATTAGTATAAATGTTTATTAGTGTTATTTAAATATTAGTCTGTAAAATTGTATCAGCTTATTTTGTTTCTGGCTAAGTGGAAGAGAATCCTGATGGCCTTAACTTCGCCAGAATAAATAAATAAATAAATATTATTATTATTATTATTATTATTATTATTATTATTATTATTATTATTATTATTATTATTATTATTATTATTATTATTATTATTACAGGTTTCGTCCTTCGTACTAGTAACTCATGTTGAAATAATTTTGTACCTACTTACATACTGTAAATTCAATCTTCACTTCTGCTCGACACGCACAGATAAAATTACTCAGACATGCTATGTACTGTCCGTCCAAGTGGGTTTGTCGCAGGGTCATAGAAAGTGGAGAAACCAAGTGAAAGTTAATTACTTAACGAGGCCCTTTATTTAAGTTATTTTAAACAGTTGTATATTATTACGTAGACGTCCAATTCCTAACAGAAATTAATGTTTTCAGAAAAGAGCTAAGACAGTCCAGCTACTAGTCTTTAAAGAGAAGCGAGCAGAAGCAAATGGGGAAAATCAGGATGCGACGTAGGCAAACAGACAGTACCTGTGCGAAAATATGATTCAATATTGAAAGCTCTTTCGTCACTGGAAAATGCGAACATATTTCTGGAACGTACTATACTCACAAACTCAGTACTGTTTACTATATGGGGCCTTTGTTCTGTACGGAGTAAGTTGAAACTTCATTAGTGGAAGGGATGGGAGTGAAGTACATTGAAATACTCATTTACAATAAAAATTGAGGTGAAAATAATTGATGTCCCTGTACAACGAAAATTAATTATAATTTCTAAAAAAATATATAACTGATACGTCATTGCCAAAAGCAAACTAAGTCTATACATTGAAAGGATCGAATTCGCAGCCATACCTGTTGGCATTTTTAATGCATCTGGAGAATGGTGCAAAAATTTGAATTTCTATTATAGAAAAGTTTGTGGGCTTTCATATCTTCCGTCTGATTACGTAAGGTAATATTGTTTAACAATTGAGGACCTTACAAAATAACAGGTAATCTAGCTCATGGCGTCTATAGCGTATAGGTTTCGACAACCGAAATAAATTACTTTTATTTACTATTTCTAGTAAAGTTAGTCATTTTTTAAATAATTAATTTTCATACACATTACATTACAATTAATTAAAAAATTGCAAATAAACAATAAATATTATTTAAAAATGACAAAAAAGGCATTTATAAGTAAGAAACACTTCAAAAAGGCAAAATAAAAATTGACGCTATCACTTTGATTTACTCCAAATCACATTTATATCTATGAAAATAATGATTTACTTCCCCCAGTAAAAAGGCATTTTGTCAAACGTCCGGGCTGCACTGATAAGTGACACCAAGAAGGCATCACACATGAGGTAACTAAGCCAGGAGATAATGGGATAGTGAGGCCGTTCCTTTTCCCCTTAATTGCATACATCGCTGACTAGTAATATAGTTCAATACATAAGCTACTGGTATCCAATATATATCTTTCACTTTTTATTTATTTATTTATTTATTTACTTATTTACTTATTTATTTATTCATTTATTTATTCATTTATTTATTCATTTATTCATTTATTCCTTTATTCATTTATTTATTATATATATATATTTATTTATTTATTTATGTCTATAACAGGGCAAAGCCCCAATAGACATTACAGATATTTGTATAAAAAAAAGCATAGAATTGCATATAACATGAAAAAAAGATGAAATAGATACAAATGCAAGATGCAAATGTAATTACAGATTTAAAATTAAAAATGAAAAAAATAAAAATAAAAGTATTACATACTACCTAAATAAAATATACAGATATAGATATAGATTAAATGAAAAATAGTTAAGTGTAGATATCATAGCCAAAAATGTAAAATGTAGATATAAATGGCAAATTACAGAGTAAATATAACACTATTTTTAAAGAATATATTATTTAATGTTTTGTGAAGAAATTGTTTTCCTCAATGACAACTAAATTTACAGAGTATTGAAATCCGTAACCTCTGAACATTTGATTTCGAATGTAATATCTTTAAATGTCAGAATACCAATTTTTATAAGTATCTGGTATCCTTTTGTGATTGGGCATCACTGAATAAGAGGGCAAGCAACCTCATTAAGGCTTTTTTATCTCTCGCAATAAAAGTTGACTCACTCTTCGCTCCCTCATGCTGATTATAATTTTATGTTTGAACAAAGTTCGGGATTTCATGTAAAAACTTCCAAGTTGTTTTATTTAGTTTTACTCTTTCACAGCCCAAGAAAACTTTTCCTTTTATCTTCATCTCCAAATGAAAGAAACATGAGAAGGGGTTAAAGAGAAGACAGGGAGTTCGAATTTTAAAGTGTTTTACTAGGTGTAAAGTGAAACGCCTCACACAAAAAGAGAAGATTAAAAAAATTCATTTTAACATCAGTTTAATACGATGATGTCTTTTTTTTTAACGTTTTGTTGTTTATTGTTCGCTTGTTTAAGACAAAAAAATGTACGAGGGAGGCAATGTGAAACGGAAATGGGAAAACAATAATAATTATTAAATGGTAGAGGCGTTCTGACGTCACGAAACGGAAATGAGGCAGCAGCAGCCAAGCGCCTTCCCAATTTCCGCTGCGGAGTGAAAGAGAGGAGGTCGATGCTACTGTGAATCAAGTAAGCTGTGCCATTTACACTGCCGTACATTCCAAGACAAATAAAAACTCGTCAGGAAGTCCGCTGCTTCTCTGTACAAAGACACGAGCGCGTTACAATATCCGTTCTGTCATTTACACGATTTCGCCAAATTTTCTATTTACGATTCCTTGTTAAGACAAGCGTAAACGGATTAATACAGACTGCTGACTCTCGAAGAAATGGTTTGTACAGCGGTTAAGGCACAACGTGGAATGTCTACTAAGATATATTCCTATGCTTGTCGTTATCAGCAAAGCTCGGAACTTGGGGACTTGTGTCTTTGCACGTGGCTAAGCGACCGGACTTCAATGTCAACAAACTCCCGCTTGCAGCACGGAGGTACTGTCAGGTCTGCTATAAAAATGGTTTCTGACTGGAACAACATATTGATAGTATTATGGTAGGTTGAAACACCTAATTTTATAGCATATATATAATAAAAATAAACATGAGAAATATATCAAATTTACTGTTCTGCTCTGTACATTTTATTACAGTGTATGACTACGTACATTCGAAGGTTTTCGGATCCATAACTTCTTCGCTGATATGAAACGAGAAAAACTTATTTCCAAGTCACATGAAGTGACGGGAGCAAACTTAAAATACTGAATGTTTTCACTGTCACTGCTTTCTGTTTGATTTTCAGCAATTGTTAGCTGATCTCGTATGTAAGAAAGATAAGTATATCCTAAATTTTTCTCAAAAATAGTTTTCAATTTGTTCTACGGTAGGTTTCTCTACTACTTGATCCATGGCTATGGAGAAATCTTCCACCAATTTAAGGGACTACAATGTCTTTCAATGAATGCCGGTTTCCAGCCTCTAGTTTGTGTGTGGCACAACTTACAAAATATAAACTCTTCATTGGAAGAAAATAATGTATCTCCTTCGAATTCCTCCACGAAATTCTGTACCTAAAATTAAAAAAAAAATGTATTTTCAAACTTGTATAATATCCATTCGAATAACACGTATTTTCTAATTCCTCAAACAGCCCGTTTATCTGTAATTCTCTGAATGTCATTGTCTTCGACATGACACAGTTTCCTCGTCCGTCTTCCTGTCATTCGATGTGACCACTTTCTTAGTACATACGACTGTCCCTGAGCACTTGCAGCGTGAGCTTTGTGTACGCTGTACCTGTAACCTTACTCATGCTCATGAAACACAAGTCCCCAAGTTCCGAGCTTTGGTTATCAGTGCAGTTGTCACTAACATCGGATGTTTAGGAAAATGCATATTTTATTTGACTGTTCATATTTAAAGGTTTTTAGTAAATGTGCACGAATAATGAGAAATGAAGCATTCTGATAAAGTTTGATTTTGCCTTTTTTTTGCCTTTTTTGTCGTTTACGTCTTTTTTTACTTTAAAATGTACTTTTTTGCCGTTTTCTTGCTTTTATATGTACTTTTTTGCCTTTTTCTTTATATAACTACTCACTCAATACTGCATTTATTTCTGCGTTCGAAGTAAGGAAATTGCAGTTCTTATAGTAGCCATAGATATGGGACACCCTGTTGTTTCGCTTACTCCGGAATCGACCTACCTGACTCCAGTACTGACCTACCCCATTAATTCCTGACTTAGTTGCCTCATGAGTGATGCCTTGGTGTCACTTGTGTGTCTTCGTACAGTTGACAACAAACAACAAACATCAGTTATTAGTCGAACACATGAAGCGTTGGATTCCCACGCTGATAACCCGGTTTCGAATCCCGGTGAGTTCAACTATAATTTGTGGTAGACAAAGACGGTGTTTGCTGGTCACACTGATTTTGTCCAATAAACCTGACAGAAGTTTGTGCGTTAACCTTGAAAACTTCCTTGTTGTTTATTATAACTCAAATTAAGGACGTGAAGTTGTGGAGGAATAAATACTTTTTTTTTACTTGGTTATTTAACGACGCTGTATCAAATACGAGGTTATTTAGCGTCGATGTATTTGGTGATAGCGAGATGATATTTGGTGAGATGAAGCCGAGGATTCGCCATAGATTACCTGACATTTGCCTTACTGTTGGGGAAAACCTCGGAAAAACCCAACCAGGTAATTCATCCCAAGCGGGAATAGAACCCGCGCCTGAGCGCAACTCCGGATCGGCAGGCAAGCGCCTTAACCGACCGACCTATGCCGGTGGCTTGGATGAATAAATACAAGCGAAATAAGTCTACAGAACACAGAAACTACTTTTCCAGTGTACGTTGTTAAGTTACTTATGGTCTTACGGATGTTTACTTTATGAATTATGGTTGATTCAATATAATTTCAATGCCTTTTATAGCCCTATTTTTGTTATTTTAGAGCCACTTTAGGCGCCTAAAATACCATGTTTAGTGCCTTAACTTCCGATGTCTACTAATAACTTGTATAGATGTGGTAAACACCCACTTAAGAAAGAAGATGGAGGAAAATTCTAACTTCTATAGAGTTTTAACTAGAGATGTCATTTGTTGAGCACATGCCCCTCTTGGAATATGTATAGGCGACAAGTACGGTACACTGCTCCGTCGATATAGAAGAAAGTCAAGGTCTTGTCTTGGCTCTATGTAACATAATGCCAAGACCAGACTACAGGCCTACAGTATGAAAGTCGAGAAATATTATGGACAGGGAAACATCGATCTTACGCAAATGGATATTTAAGAGTTGTTAATTCAATATAAAAAGCGAATCTGATACAATATTAAAACAAATTAATTTCATTTCCTACAATATATGTATGTAGAAAATATAATACTAAATGAACAAATAAATAAAAAGTAAATAAATACATTAATATGACTAAAGAAATAAATGTACAATAAAATAAATAACAAAATAAATAACACAAATACAGAATAAAATAAATCAATAAATAGATACCTAAATATATAACTAAGCCAGACGTGGGCATTAGTAGTATATTTTTACTAATATTTTTAATATTAACCTGGCTATACCTTTAGAGAACCGGAAACACAGATTGCTATCCCCTTCCACGACTGTAGCTCGATGATACTGGCGTAAAACACAAACAAATCACTCTACTAGATATAGGAGGGAAGAAAATTAGTTCATCCATTTGCGTAAACTAGGAAATATTGCGATTTTGAGTTCGATAATTTTTCATTAGGTTTTTGTTTAATCTTAATACAATACTGTATTAAGAATAAGTGTTTTTACTCACGAACTGAGTTAGCCATGCGAACGAATTCATTATGCAATGTATATCATACTGTCTACAGCACATTAGCGTACAATATAGAGAATGCAGTTACATTGAAAAATAATCATAATATTGATATTTAAACACATTATTGAAAATGGTGGCCTTTCATTTCGATACAGGCTTCAGTTCTTTTGTGCACATTATCGCACTATAGACTATTGCATCTAATTTAATTTGCCAGTTTCGTCCTTCGTACTAGTAACTCATGTTGAAATAATTTTATACCTAGTCTATAAAAAAGTACCTTACGTACTGTAAATTCAATCTTCACTCCCGCCCGACCCGCACAGATAAAATTACTCAGACATGCTATCTACTGTCCTCCAAGAGGTTATGCCGCAGGATCGTAGAAAGGGGGGAAATCACGTGACAGTTAATTACTTAACGAGGCCCTCTTATTTAAGTTATTTTAAACAGTAGTATAATATCACGTAAACGTCCAATTCCTAACAGAAATTAATGTTTTCAGAAAAGAGCTAAAACAGCCCAGCTTTTACAGAGGGGCGAACAGAAGCAGGTGGAGGAAATAGGGATGCGACGTAGGCAAACGGACAGTACCTTTGCGAAAATATGATTCAATATTGAAAGCCCTTTCGTCACTGGAAAACGCGAACATATTTCTGGAACGTAATATACTCACTAACTCAGTGCTGTTTACTATACGCGGTCTTGGATCTGTGTGTAGAGGACAGTTGTAACTTCCTTAGTAGAAGGGGTGGGAGTTAAGTACATTCAAAAACTAAAGTACAATAAAAATTGAAGTAAAAATAAAATGATGTTCCTGTATATGAAGGGTCCAGGGGAAAAACCTGTTAAGTCCAAAATTAACAATTTTTTGTTTTGGATGCCATAAAATACCTCAGGCAATAGAGATTTCAGTGGTTTAATTGTACAGAGTAAAAACTTGATTAAGCCAGATATATTTGAAGAATGATAACTCAGATACAATAGAATGTAATGGACCTTGAAACATTAAACTTGCTCTTCTGTAAAAACAGTAAAATGTGACTTAGCAGGTTCTTCCCCTGGACCCTTCATATGTCGAACGGAGTCGAACGCAAGGACGTGATCTCCCTCCCTCCACACCCCTAGCTTGGGTACCTGTCTGACCGGTTGAAGTACTGGAGGTCAGTGGTGGATTTCACTAAAAAAAATATCGCTCTCTAAGGAAGCTCCTGAAGTAAAAAAGTCCAAAAATATTATTTCCACAAAGAATGGGAAAATGAGTTCTTTTGTTGCGAAGAAAGGGAAAGCGTTAGGTGGTTATTATGCTACAAAATGTTACTAGCACGTTGAGCGACATTATGAAAAGACTCGTTTTAATGCAACAATTTTTTTTATTTTATTTTTATAATAATAGTAGTAGTCCACCACCTGTGGAGTAACGGTTAGCGCGTCTGGCCGCGAAACCCCAAGTGCAAGTGCACAAATATGGCTGGTTTAGATGTATAAAAGCTTAAACAACTTTGCAAAGTAAAATATTCACATCTTCGGAGTTTTGTTATGAAAATTGCTTCTATGTTTGGCTCAACCTTTATTTGTGAACAGTTTTTTCCTCAGTTGGCCATTGTAAAATCCAAATCAAGATCACGCATTTCAGACGAAAATTTATTCTATCAGCTCACAATTGCAATGTCTGACATAACTCCAAATTTCGAAACACTTGCTGATTTACGTGACGAAGAAGAATAAACGAATCCTTTCTTTTAAGGGCATGAGTCAATTGACGTAAATTGACAAAAACAACAAAGAACTACAGTAAGAAGTTTAAAAAATAGCCTAATTGTTGTTTTCTGTTTCTTAGTAATCTGCTTGATATTTTGTTAAGAACCTATTTTTCCTTAGTTTCTTAATTTTATTTTCAAAGGATGCAAATTAGTGACTGATGCCCTTTCAAAACAAATAGGATCAGATTATGGCATTACTTTTTAACTGTTGTGGAATTGTACGTTTTATATCATTTTATAAGGTTTTTACAGTAATTGTTTAAATTAGAAATACAGTTATGTTTCAGCTTTTTGTAAAATAGTTTGTATTTGTTTTGGAAAATTTGTTTTCTTTCGTTGTCATTATTCATAAAAATAACATTTGTAGAAAACTGTGTATCTTTTTGTCCTGCGTAATTACTTAACGTTCCGTGTTTCAATACTTCACGCGATCCACCGCTGAGTATTACGTTAACAGGTGATGCGTGTTGCAGCAACCAGAATAGTACGGCGCATCTCTTTAAATGCCCACGTCTGAACTAAGCAAATAAATAATGAATATATAAAAAAGTGAAGAAATAAATAAATAAATAAACAAACAAATAAATAAATAACTGAATAAACAACTGCGAAAATAAACAAATAAATAGCGAAATGAATCATTAAATAAATAATTAAACAAATAAGTAAAATAATAAATTAATGCATAATAAATAGACATATAAATAAATAAATAAAATAAATATCTACCTCTACGATAGCGCTAGGTGACACTAAAGATTAACGTCAGAATAGAGATCTTTTGCTCATCCTGCCATCATCTGTTCCCTACAATTGTTCAAATTGAAGTGGAGGACATCAAAAGTAGGGTGACCAGATTCACATCGATAGAAATAAGGACACAAAGCTTCAAAAAGTAGGACATTCGAAAATAGAGGACAGAAAATATTTACATAGATTTAAGCTTGGACCTTGTATTATACAGGGACATCACTTTATTTTTACCAGCATTTTTAACATTAACCTGGCTATACTCGGAAACACTGTTGCCCCCTTCCATTACAGGAGTTTGGTGTTACTAGTGCCATATGTAAACAAATCATTTTACTAGCTATAGGAGGAGAGAAAAGTGATGTATCCATTTATGTTACAGGGAAATACGACATTAGGATTTTCAGTTTGATCATTACTTTTACGGTATTTTATCAAAATACAGTACAGTAGTAACTTTTTTTCACAAACTCAACTCTTCAGGCGGTTTTATTCATTATATAATGGCTACTTTATTCAGCATATTACCGTACTTTCGGTAACTCTAATCTTCACCTCTGCTCAGTCCACACAATAAAGTTATTCAATTATACTACAAACCGTACCTGTGCGAAATAAGCAGGGCCAGGTGTTTATGGAGATCGCGAAGATCACGACATAATAGATATACAATAGGTTTTTACTAATCTTTACGAATTAAGTGATTCTGATTAATAATATGCGGAAAAAAGAATCACGACAAATCGCGAAATAGAGTTCTATTAGTGAAATATGAACACATTCGCGAATTATTATTATTGTGTCGTTTCATAGCGAATTTCATATTCTGAGTTCATTTTTCGGACATTTTTTTCATTTGAATTTGTTGAGGATTCAAGTAGGCTACATTATATGGTATTCCAGGTGTTCTGATTACATTAGTGAACTCAAAAGAGGGAGAATTCAACATTTCACTAATAATTTGAAAGTATTAATTTGAGTGCTGCGAGTTTTTTTTTTTTTTTCGTTTTTAATGAATGTGTGATAAATACAGTCTCAATCCAACAAATATTGTCTATTGGCCATACTGCACCTTTACCAGAATCCAATGAATCTTTAATGTTAATTATTTGGAAAGTAATATTTATACTGAGTTAATACTCCAATTTCAAAATAATTGTATTTTCCAAAATTTCCATTAATATCCGCCAAGAGTACAAATCAATCTCCAACAATCTCCGCCGACACCAATATTAGAAAACACAAATGATAAAATTAATCTCCATTAATACCTGACCCTGGAAATAGTTTGAATAATATATGCTATTCCTTCTATGGAAAACACAACCATATTTCTGAAACACACTATACTCTGTACTGTTTACTTCACTGCTAGCAGACTTCGAATGCAACAGCGGCCGTAAGTTTGTGTGGCTGACGGAAGCAAGAACATTAGTGAAAGGGATGGGAGTCAGTACATTCAGAAACGCAGGTACAATAAAAATGCAAGTAAAAATAAAGTGATGTCACGGTACTTCAAATTACGTCAATACCTATTTTATTACAAAATATTTACACTACAGATTTAGCCTTCTATTATACCTAAAAGTATAGTTAAGAAAAAACTTAATAATAATGATTTTACAGTTAGCTACTGTACCTACGAAAGCCAAGGGAACTATACTTATTGAAGAGAACAGAAAATATCTATTTATATTTGTATTCGCACCTCGATCTCTCAATTTATTAGCTACCTGTGAGCAACGACCATAACAAGGAGGAGCAAAGGGAGTTATGATCGTTGGCAAAGAGTATATTCCGTTTATGCTGCTGCCACCTATAGCCAAATTATTTGAAAAAGCCGTCAAATCAGATAATTTCAAAATATTAGGCATACAAGTTACTAGAAAGAGGACATTCCTTGATTTTAAAAAAATCCGCATGCACCCAGGTCAAGGGACTAAAAAGGAGGACATGTCCGGACAAAAAAAAAACGACTGGTAACCTTAATCAATAGGTAAATGAAGAAGTAAATAGTTTTGCTATGTGATTAGGTGACTGGATCAATGAATGAATCAATGGACGAACAAAAACGAAAATTGAAGGAAATATTAAAATGGTACAAAAAAACACGCCCCAGCAAGGGAAATTCACGAAAGAAATGTCTGTGTGACAGCCAAGACTATTCGCCATTTGTCTCATTCCAAATTTTGATCTAGCCTGTATGAAGAACAATAGCGAACTTTGAAGTACAGAGTGTTCGTCTGGAATCTGGGCGGGCAAAGTGCGTGGATGATTGGCTATCGGCGAGCGGCGTAGACAACGGCAATTTTCATTTCTAATACTTACTTACTTACTTACAAATGGCTTTTAAGGAACCCGAAGGTTCATTGCCGCCCTCACATAAGCCCGCCATCGGTCCCTATCCTGTGCAAGATTAAGCCAGTCTCTATCATCATACCCCACCTCCCTCAAATCCATTTTAATATTATCCTCCCATCTACGTCTCGGCCTCCCAAAAGGTCTTTTTCCCTCCGGTCTCCCAATTAACACTCTATATGCATTTCTGGATTCGCCCATACGTGCTACATGCCCTGCCCATCTCAAACGTCTGGATTTCAAGTTCCTAATTATGTCAGGTGAAGAATACAATGCGTGCAGTTCTGTGTTGTGTAACTTTCTCCATTCTCCTGTAACTTCATCCCGCTTAGCCCCAAATATTTTCCTAAGCACCTTATTCTCAAACACCCTTAACCTATGTTCTTCTCTCAGAGTGAGAGTCCAAGTTTCACAGCCATATAGAAGAACCGGTAATATAACTGTTTTATAAATTCTATCTTTCAGATTTTTGGACAGCAGACTGGATGATAAGAGCTTCTCAACCGAATAATAACACGCATTTCCCATATTTATTCTGCGTTTAATTTCCTCCCGAGTGTCATTTATATTTGTTACTGTTGCTCCAAGATATTTGAATTTTTCCACTTCTTCGAAGGATAAATCTCCAATATTTATATTTCCATTTCGTACAATATTCCCGTCACAAGACATAATCATATACTTTGTCTTTTCGGGATTTACTTCCAAACCGATCGCTTTACTTGCTTCAAGTAAAATTTCCGTGTTTTCCCTAACCGTTTGTGTATTTTCTCCTAACATATTCACGTCATCTGCATAGACAAGAAGCTGATGTAGCCCGTTCAATTCCAAACCCTGCCTGTTATCCTGAACTTTCCTAATGGCATATTCTACCAAATCTCAAAACCTTATTCCTTTGCTGTGGTCGTGCCAGAGAATCAGTCCTATTCCGAGGCTTACTGTAGGAATTCGTAACAAGCTGTTTTTTACGGTGATGGGTTGTTAGCCCTTCGCCCAACCCCCATTTCATTTATAATATCCCACTTAATTCATCACATAACTTATTAATACTAGCAATCATACAATTATATATAATTCATAATGTGTACTGACCCAGTCTAGTCAGATCTTTGATTTTTTAAGATAATCAGTATATACCACGCTGCACGATGAAGACAACTAAACCTCTATATACTCGTGCATTATGTAGCCTTGAAACGGCGTTACTTCAGTCGACTGCAATTCGGCTCCTCTCGGCCCAGACCCGAAGAGAACGCTCTGTAGAAAGCCGAAAATGAAGGCGCGGGACCGACATAATTAGGAACATTAAATCCAGACGTTTGAGATGGGCAGAGCATGTAGCATTTATGGGCGAATCCAGAAATGCATATAGAGTGTTAGTTAGGAGACCGGAGGGAAAAAAAACTTTGGGGAGGACGAGACGTAGATGGGAGGATAATATTAAAATGGATTTGAGGAAGGTGGGATATGATGACAGCGATAGGATTAATATTGCACAGGATCCGGACCGATGGCAGGCTTATGTGAGGGCGGCAATGAACCTACCTCTGGGTTCCTTAAAAGCCATTTGTAAGTAAGTTATTATTATTATTATTATTATTAGTATTATTATTATTATTATTATTATTATTAAAATTTAGTACTTGAAACAAATTATCTTAATTGATTTACTTGGGGTCAGTGGTACCCAATATAACAAAATAATTCTGGTAATAGGAGGGTTAATATAACAGATTAGTACATGTCTAAATATTCTATCTCTATTGTGCAGTTTTGGACATGACGTAGTAATCACTAACTTTGAAAGGAGGCCGGATATTCCTTACCCGAAAATTCGTACCACTGATATTTTGTTACATAAAACAGATGACACTGGGAAATTTGTCACCCAAGGGGAAAATATAGGTGGAATATTTCATATAAACGATTTGGAGCAGGATTACATAATTATTTACATAATAAGCAACTAGAGATTAACAGTTCTACATTTTTTAACCGAAAATAAATAAAGTAAAATAAATTTGCATAATTAAACAGTTTTTTACATCAATACTAGGTGACCCAATTTTCCACACTGAAAAAAACAAAGAATAAATTCAAAATAATTATTATATTCGCTGAACTCAACTGTACCATATTCTCTGGCAGAATAATGCACCTACTGTCAGTTAATATTGTACACTACGTACAGTTGATTACTTGTGTTGTACTGTAATATATTTTGTGCGAGATCGTGCGTATTTGCTTGTTATCCGCAGAGAACCAATACGCGGTAAGTGTGAAATACCACATTCAGTATTCCCAACGTAACACACATAACAATTATTTCCCTCTTCTTACCGCTTAAGCGCGACATTCATTTTACTGCTTTAGGCTTTTAACATATTATTTTAAAGACCTTTAACATAGAAATAATTATAAATTGGAAACTTACCACTGCAATTTTACCTACATTGCAATGTTAATTATTCTTTTTAAATATTTGCAAAAATTAAGTAAAGTCTACTACTCCACGAAACTTATTGCATTCCTGATACAAGCAACATTAAGAAAGCCGTGCAAAAATCAACAATGTTCCAGATGCCGATGTTATCACTGCAATATGTTATATAAATAATATTGTTAAAATATTAAAATGAAAAAATAGATCATTACATAACCTTACCGTTTGTTTTAAGTTCGCATTTATAGACTGGGGACAAAAAGACAGACGTATATCACGACCTGCTGGAGTATAGGAAACACAGAAAACAATTTATAGCAACAATGTTGAAGAAAGATATTTTGGTTTTCCGAAGTTGCCGTCATTAAACAGAAACCAACATGGAGATTTCATTGCAACTAATTAGAAATTCGTCTTCCTGTTATGTAATAAACGATCTTCGCACAAAATAATGTACGACATACGAGCGGTACATTTGTTTTCATGTTCTCGGAAATTAAAAAAGCTCAACTACGTTTCGCTTTATCAATCTTTTCCTCGAACATAAAATGTCAACATACCGCTCTTGTAACGTATATTACTATTGTGCGAGATCGTGCGTATTTGCTTGCCTTCCGCACAAAACAATACGCGGTAATTGTGAAATACCACATTCAGTATTCCCAACGTAACACACATAACAATTTCCCTATACTTACCGCTTAAGCATCATATTGATTTTACTGCTTTAGGCTTTTAACATATTATTTTTAAAGACGTTCAATAAGTAATAATTATAAATTGGAAACTTACCACTGCTATTTCACCTAAATGCACTGTTAATTATCGTTTTTAAATATTTGCAAAAACTAAGTAAACTCTACAACTCCACTAAAGTTCCTGCATTTCGTGATGCATGTAACATTAAGGAAGCCGTTTGTTTTAAGTTCGCATTTATAGACGGGGGGGGGGAGGGGAAAGATAGATGTATATCACGGCCTGCTGCAGTATATTAAACACAGAAAACATTTTATAAGAACAATGTTGAAGATAGACATATTTGTTTTCCAAAGTTGCCGTCATTGAACAGAAACCAAGATGGAGATTTCATTGCAACTAATTAGAAATTTCTCTTTCAGGTATGTAATAAACGATCTTCGCACAAAATACTGTACGATACACGAGCGGTATGTTTGTTTTCATGTTCTCGGAAATTAAAAAGGCTCAACTACGATTCGCTTTTTCATCTTTTCCTCGAAGATGAAAACGTCAACATACCGAGCTTGTAACGCATATCACTATTATATTTTCCACCTAAACGTCTATCGTATTTAGCTGTTGTTAGACTTTGGACTCATTATCAGGTTAGAAGCTATAAGTCTAACCACTACACTACCAAGGACGTGAACTTAAATAGGCATGTCTTTCCTTGAAGTAATACGTATTTTTAAACGTGTTCAATACGCGTTGGATCTGTGCCTCACATTGGGTCTGCATTTTGGATATGACTTCACTAACTAAAAGCGAAAACTTGTTTAGAAATATGAAAGTAATATGCGTTACAAGAGCGGTATGTTGAAGTTTTCGTGTTCGTGGAAAAGTTTGAAAAAACGAAACATAGTTGAGCGTTTTTAATTTCCGAGAATTGAAAGAAAACATACCGCTCTTGTATCGTACATTATTTTGTGCTAAGATCGTTTATTACATACCTGAAAGAGGAATTTCTAATTAGTTTCAATGAAATCTCCATCTTGGTTTCTGTTCAATGACGGCAAATTTGCAAAACAAAAATATCTATCTTCAACATTGTTGCTTTAAAATGTTTTCTGTGTTTACTATAGGCCTACTGCAGCAGGCCGTGTTATACGTTTGTCTTTCCCCCCCCCCCCCAGTCTATGATGAGTCTGAATAATTTCGAGGGAAAAATTGATCCGGAGCCGGGTATCGAACCCGGGACCTTTGGTTTAACGTACCAACGCTCTACCACTGAGCTACTCGGGAACTCTGACACCGATCCTATTTTTCCCTCTATATCGACAGACCTCAAAGTGGGCTGACAACCGTCAAGCAACCAACTTCGAGTGCACACTAACTCCGTGTGACTTAAGTTGTGGTTTTCTGTTAACGAACAGTGACGTGTACGTTAAGCCAAAGGTCCCGGTTCGATACCCGGCTCCGGAACAATTTTTCCCTCGAAATTATTCAAATCAGCTTTACAGGGAGTTATACCTGGAATCTTGATTTGCATAATACACGTCACTGTTCGTTAACAGAAAACCACAACTTAAGTCACACGGAGTTAGTGTGCACTCGAAGTTGGTTGCTTGACGGTTGTCAGCCCACTTTGAGGTCTGTGGATATAGAGGGAAAAATTGGATCGGTGTCGGTTAGAGTTCCCGAGTAGCTCAGTGGTAGAGCGTTGGTACGTTAAACCAAATGTCCCGGGTTCGATACCCGGCTCCGGAACAATTTTTCCCTCGAAATTATTCAAATCAGCTTTACAGGGAGTTATACCTGAAATCTTGATTTGCATAATACACGTCACTGTTCGTTAACAGAAAACCACAACTTAAGTCACACGGAGTTAGTGTGCACTCGAAGTTGGTTGCTTGACGGTTGTCAGCCCACTTTGAGGTCTGTGGATATAGAGGGAAAAATTGGATCGGTGTCGGTTAGAGTTCCCGAGTAGCTCAGTGGTAGAGCGTTGGTACGTTAAACCAAATGTCCCGGGTTCGATACCCGGCTCCGGAACAATTTTTCCCTCGAAATTATTCAAATCAGCTTTACAGGGAGTTATACCTGAAATCTTGATTTGCATAATACACGTCACTGTTCGTTAACAGAAAACCACAACTTAAGTCACACGGAGTTAGTGTGCACTCGAAGTTGGTTGCTTGACGGTTGTCAGCCCACTTTGAGGTCTGTGGATATAGAGGGAAAAATTGGATCGGTGTCGGTTAGAGTTCCCGAGTAGCTCAGTGGTAGAGCGTTGGTACGTTAAACCAAATGTCCCGGGTTCGATACCCGGCTCCGGAACAATTTTTCCCTCGAAATTATTCAAATCAGCTTTACAGGGAGTTATACCTGAAATCTTGATTTGCATAATACACGTCACTGTTCGTTAACAGAAAACCACAACTTAAGTCACACGGAGTTAGTGTGCACTCGAAGTTGGTTGCTTGACGGTTGTCAGCCCACTTTGAGGTCTGTGGATATAGAGGGAAAAATTGGATCGGTGTCGGTTAGAGTTCCCGAGTAGCTCAGTGGTAGAGCGTTGGTACGTTAAACCAAAGGTCCCGGGTTCGATACCCGGCTCCGGAACAATTTTTCCCTCGAAATTATTCAAATCAGCTTTACAGGGAGTTATACCTGAAATCTTGATTTGTATGATGGGTCTGTAATCTTGTTGATTTTTTCACGGCTTCCTTAATGTTACTTGCATCACGAATGCAGTAACTTTAGTGAAGTTGTAGAGATTACTTAATTTTTGCAAATATTTAAAGACAATAATTAACAGTGCAATTTAGGTGAAATTGCAGTGGTAAGTTTCCAATTTATAATTATTACTATATTGAACGTCTCTAAAAATAATATATTAAAAGCCTAAAGCAGTAAAATCAATATGTCACTTATGCTATATGAAGAGGGTAATTGTTGTGTGTGTTAGGTTGGGAATACTGAATGTGGAATTTTAGATTTTCCGCGGATTGGTTTTGTGCGGAAAGCAAGCAAATACGCACGATCTCGCACAAACGTAATATGTCTACAGTTCGTTCTAATTACAGTTACTCCCATGTGATTTAACCTCTTATGTTTTGACACTCTTACAGTATAGGATCATTGCTCGCTAAATATATATATTTTCGGTGGAAGTATATTCCTTTTATTCTTTCACTCCATTTTTGCAGCCCCTTTCAAGTGGGTTTCAGTGTATCCTATATAAAATTTCCCTGGTGTGTCCGTGAGAACAATGCTCTTTTGTTTTATTTCAAGACATAAAGTTTAAATTTCGGTGGTCCTTTTCCGTTATAGGGAAACTCCATTGTTTTCCGTAACACACTGTGAAAGAAGAACGAGCCTGTCACCGACTGGAAAGAAAACATATTTGGTGTCCGCGCGCTATAATTGCGATCTCTCTAGGGATTTCGGAAGCAGGGAAGGAAGAACGAGTGTGGAATTCAAGGGAAGTTGAAAAGCTTAGGCGATAAAGGTAGCTGAGTTAGGATATGGAATTGAAGAAGTATAAGAGAACCAAGTAAGAAGGCAGTAAAGAAGAAAGACTCAGACGCTCTGGAGAAGCACAGGGATACCAAAAATATCGTGCTTATAACAGAGCAAATGCTTCTTCGTGCATGAAGAATTGTGAAATCATTATGTATGAAGATGATCTAAACTATAATCTAAGTTGGGTTTCCGGTGTCTTGTTAGCCCACTTGAGGTGTGTGATTACAGAGTGGAAGATAAGGTAGTACATAATTTTACAGGGGCCATAGATCTCATTATTTAGAGTAAGTTTTGTCTGTAGTAATGTCACGAGAGGTCTGAGATCTGCCGATAAATCCACGAGCGAAGCGAGTGGATTTATCTGGGAAATCTCAGACCTCGAGTGGCATTTATTAGGACTATTTCGTGAATAAAATAAAATTTTAAATAATATATCCCTTAAATTCGATCACAAAATGTTAATAATTGTTTATTAACGAATACTTAACCTATTCAGACATTGTGAAGTTGAAATACTCGTAGATTAATATCGATTATTGGAATAAAGAAATTCGACGTTATTATTCAGTAATGCCAATTGCGAAAAGCGAAATACAGGTTTAACAATGTTAATTACATGTACTGCACTTTTCTCTTATTATTATCTTCACATAAATACATTTTCATTATCTGCTGAAAACATAATTTAATCTAACAGTAACAGTGGGGACAGCTATATACCAATGCTTATGTATTCACAGCGAGACATGTTGCTACACAGTGAAGCCATCTCTGTATAGATAGGCCTAATTAAAACACGAATTTTACTACCCCATAAGGAAGGCAGTTTGATGAAAAGACCTTATTATTACTATGCAAGGTCACTGAGTTTGATATGCGATGATGTTACATAAATTTGAACATCTGACATTCTATTAAATGTTTCATTTCATTCACAAGATACAATTTTATAGACTACTTATTGGTTATGTTACCTGTGGGAGCAGGACCAATTTGAGTTGTGCCTTATTCCGACCGTTACAATCAGTG
Source organism: Periplaneta americana (assembly GCF_040183065.1). Classification (NCBI taxonomy): domain Eukaryota; kingdom Metazoa; phylum Arthropoda; class Insecta; order Blattodea; family Blattidae; genus Periplaneta; species Periplaneta americana. Next base: position 21,953,859 of record NC_091129.1, on the reverse strand, counting down.
CCATACGAAAGCATTTTTTGTAGCTCGACAAACGCATTCTCGCTGTAGTGTGTAACGGAACTAAAGCTGCATCTACACATATTCCAATCGCGTATGCGTGCAATCTGGTAAGAATATTGAAAGAATCAAGTTTAAAAGTTACATTCACTTAAGATACATGAAGATTTTGTGTCTACATTGTGCGCTGTTTTGAGCGTCGTCTTCACTCGTTAATATATTAATTAGTATTAAATATCAATCTTGAATTCATTGCTTTAAAGTTGAAAGAAAAGTTTAACCGTGTAGTTGCATCTCAATGTATTCATGATCATCAATTTAGGGGGCAACAGTTGGCGACAACGACTAAACAAAAGAACGACTATGTGATAAATTGATAGCGATAAATCTAGCTGCAAAAATTATCGCAAAGGCTAAATGTGATTAGTTGGAATTCAAAATGTCATTACACTTCATTGGTCGAAAATAGAATGACGTCATATAAAGGAAATAATCAAATAAAACAAATTATAGGACTTACGGATAGTCTGATAGTTATATGTGTTTCGAAAGCGCTGACGGCAATTGCAAGACGTCTCAACGCTGCATAAGTAGTACCCCACAGACCATGCGGTCAGCGACTTGAAGGGGGTGGGTTAAGTTCAACTACCTTTCACCATGTACCTTACAGAAATGACCTACATAAACTCCGGATAGGGACGGAACTGTTATTTGTTTAGTTTGTGTAATTTAATGTCAGAAAATGTAAATTAATAACCCGAATGAACAAAATAGCTCTTGTTCGGGCGCAGTTCAACAATGAATACAGAATTATCAACTTACAATGCAATACACTAACAATTCAATACTAAGTATGGCGTAATAATTTTAATGTAAGCAAGAAATACGTACACTAATAACAAGAAATTGAAAAATCAGGAAATTATGTCCAAATTAGGATTGAAGTTTCAAGTTCAATTAATGAAAAGAGAAAACTGATGTAACTTTGTGAACAAGATGTAATTAACAGTACAGTTTATTGGTTTAAGAATCGCTAATTCTGAGCGTTAATAATGAAATGAAGAGTAATAAACTGTATAAACAACATTCCACCCACAACTTACAGGTTCAAAAGTCCACCATCAGCGTGCGTGCAGCTTTCACATTTTCTAGTTCAATTATGACGAACTGTGGCTAGTAGTCCTTCACTGTTCCGAATTTCTTCCGCGGCTGATCAGTTGCGAGTACTATGCAAACTGTCTGCCGTCCCGACAGTGATGCCAGATTTTTAGACCTTCTGTGCGTGACTCGACAATCAATGTTTCTTCAATCGATTAATTCGAAATCTGTGAGTTTTCTAAAAATTAAAATACTGCTGCAACGTGAACATAACAAACGTTCTCTTCGTTGTTATACAAGAAATTAAACCGCATTTTAAACAGTATTCGTAAAATTCGCGATCGAATTGTTAGTATAAAAGTATTATTTCTTCAAAATCTCGCAAAAACCGAGCAAAATCTTATTATACTTTTTTATTCGTTATATTTTAAGGAATCACATCCTACAATTAATGTACTACCCTACTTTCCACCCTGGATAAATGGAAAAAACTAAGACGGTGCTGGGTGTAGTTCCTGGGTAGCTTAGTCGGTTGAGCGTTGGTGAGCTAAGCCAAATGTCCCGGGATCGATACCTGGCCCCGGAACAATTATTCCCTCTGAATTTATTCTCAAAGATAAATAATTACACCTATTAAAATGGAAAAGATCACTGTACGAAGGAAAACGCTGTATAGAGACAAACAGGCGACTTGTCATAGACAATTTAATTGGCAACAGTGTCGCTGGAAACTTGTATTTTCGCAAATAGTGCAAACTTGGAAATTGATTTCGCTGTTAAGAGTTGAAGCGAAATTACATAATGAAGAATGGTAAATACATATGGACTTATCGTCATAGAACAAAATTATCCAGACGTGGTATGATACAAGGAGTTGCCAACAGCAAGAAGTGAAAACAAATATAGTGAGGATCACGTGTGTAGTTCCTAAAGGCTAATTTGGCCGTCTCTTCAGTGTTGCCAACTAATACCAGTTATCACCAAAGAAGGAAAAATCACAATGCTACGTACTGAAATAATAATAATAATAATGATGATAATAATAATAATAATAATAATAATAATAATTAACAGCAACACAGTCTTAATTCTTTACCACATCTCATCTTTATTTTGCGAGGTGTTTTCTAAATGGTTCAATAAATTATGAAATAGTATATTTTCCTCTTGGACGTCTCGCATATTATGTTGGTAATTAGGATTAGTATGATCGAATATTAAAATTTATTTTGTCTGGCAACATGAAATTCATTGCTTTAACTGAACGGTGACTAAAACTCGAGCTGCAGTGATTACATGCGATAGACAGCCTATGAAGTAAGGAGACGGAGGAAAGGTACTTGGCGTGAAAACTACAACCAGTGGTGGTTTCTGTACTAACATCTTGATCAATCCCGCGGATAAAAATTTCAAGATTTCCTGTAACAGTAATGCCACTTCTGTCATCAAGAGCCAGTAAATAATATACTATTTTTCTTGCTTCTTTTTTTAACTTTCCTCTTGAATATAATCAGGAATTTTCTAAATTCTTCTCTCTATACTTGGTCGAGAAATTCGTAGTTTTTCAAAATTAAAAACTTCTTATGGAGCTATTTTAATCATTACTCTTTTGAGAAATTCTATTCTATTAAAAGGCTTTAGACCACGAAATATTTCAAACCCCATTATACAGCTGACTTCCTTACATTTATTTATCTCATCTTTCTCTTCTTGGCTATGATTTAAGACATGTCAATTCCTGGCTTTTAACAGCTCCTTGGCACATAATATTGAATCAGTTTTTCTACAATATTATTACTAAATGAATAATTAATAAACAGTTATACTCATCTAAATATTATGAAGATTATAATTGAGATGAAAACCTAATAATTCTATCCTTCTAGGGAGAAGATGTAAAAATATTAATATTTAGGCACGTACAGAAGAATGATAGAAACACATACTTATTAGTCAATAATAATAATAATAATAATAATAATAATAATAATAATAATAATAATAATAATAATAATAATAATAATAATAATAATAATAGTAATATATTATTCAGCGTGGCAATTAATGTTTCTATACACTCCTAATTGAACAGTTGAGCAAAGTAAACATATTACATTTTGTCCGACAGAACAACAAAGTTCTCCTTCTCATTCTTTACGAAACCACCTTTTACTGCTTGTAGAGACAGACTTTGTAGAGCGACATGATACCGCCACTGCATGCCTTCAGTAGGCTACGTGAATGAAACACACAGCAATGTACAGGAAACTCCTCGTACCCGTTTGAATGTCTGTGATTACACGACGTAATCACGACACCCGCTTTGGTCACCGCTGCTTTAACTAAACAGGTTACGATTCACGAGACCTAACCTAAAAATGTAGTTTGATCACGTGAAACGATTAGTACGAATTCCGAAAACAGAACACCACTTTAAAATGTATAGCTTACTTAAAATTTACAAGCACTTTCGGTCTTGGAGAATTAGCTACTATGCTATTTCCTCTCTTGGACATTTTAATAAAAATCTAAACACGAAAGAATTTCATTAAAATGTCAAATATATTAACGTGCATGTATCATAAGCTATTTCTCACTTAATTGCACTTACCTGAATATTGAGTTGAAATGGAATCACAACGCAACAGCACTGAGTTGTGTATTGATATTAATATTAATACCGGTATTACTAATTAATTATTAATTCACAAGCCTAGGTACTTGAATTTTGATCAGTTTACTTTAGTGCAAACAGAAGTTATTGCTGCCAACGTAACAGTTGGAAAATAATTGCCAATTGTAGTATTTGTCAGTACCTGAAATTAGAAACGAAGTCGGTAAAAGAAAATTCAACCTGAGTTCTAGAAAATTACTATAATCCACTAGCATATGTAGTAATATGGGACAAATGGTTAGGTTACACCCTAAGGGCCGGTATTATAAACGCCGTTTAAACCTTAAGTTCAGTTTAAACTGAAGTTTTTCGTTCTGCTTCGTATTATAAACCTTAATTACCAGTTAATCTTGAGTTAACTTGAGTTTAACCTGATCGGCAGTTTTCTGCCGTTTAAACTGTAGTTCAAGGCTCAACAGTGTAAGATGGCGGTTCCCGCAATATACATGGATATTGCAGATGTTTTCCAAGAACTTATGAGTGACGATATGTGAGTGATCAATATTACACGGCGACCAAGAATTTTTCGAAATAGAGTGCACCACTTTGAAATATATATAAATGAACGTAAGTTTTACAACATATTGAGGTTTTCGAAGCAGACAGCCCTAACCTTCAGAATTAGGCTTGTAGTCCTAACCTTCTTTCGGAAAATTTAAATTCGGATACAACACGCAACAAAAACGAGAACGTGCAAACATATGTGTTTTAGGGCTTGAATATAAAGATTATTTGAAAAGATAAATAATTTCTTTTTATTTCTGTTGAATCTCTCATCAGTTACTAATTACGCTGCGCTATTTTTCCTCTGGTAGTAGGCATACTGAAAACGATGGAAGATTTCGGAAGTGTACGTAAATCTACTATAAACCTATTGCGCATTGTACTGTGTGTGGCAGACAGTCTCCTGGTAAAATTCATTATGGAGCCTGATTTATAAACACACTAATAATATTACCACAGTCTACTATATACAGTCGCGAAGCTTGAGGTGATTTTTTGCAAATCTCGTGATAAAGCGCTCCAAGCGGTTAGCAACTAGAAACAATAGACTGTCCACGGTCGACTTTGGACTGTGTCGTTTTTCCATCGAGTGCTAGCTCGTTGCGTATTTCACATTGATGCTTGTGAAATGTTCGTTATTGGTTGTAATGAAAATGTTAATGGCTAAAATACAATAATTGGAATAATAATATTTTACTAGAGACGTAGAAAAATTAAGTTTGTTTTAATGAAATTTATTGATCACGTTTTATTTTCAATTCTGGTGGGATTTTTATTGCTTAGGCCTACTTTTTTTTTTCAAAGGATATGTTTTTAATTATAGCTGTTAATTTTTTTATTTGTTACTTTACTAGATACGTAGAAAAAGTCTGTTACAATAAAATTTATTGATCACGTTTTATTTCCAATTCTGGTGTGATTATTATTGCTTAACCTCATCCCACTTTGTTAACTACGTAAGCCTACACAACAAGTACACGTAAGTTATTCCATTAATTCTTATTTCCATTATTATTGTTGTAAAGGGAAATGAAAATTAATATTTATTGTTTCATAGTTAATTATCGCTATAATCTTAAAAGAGTGAAGCGATTATAGTAAATTTCAGTTCGTTTTGCACAAACAAAAATAATATTAACTTATTTCTTGCAGGTATCTTCGAGTTTATGGTGGAATTTAATATACTTCATTAAAATAATAAATTAACTTTATGCATTTAATATTTCAATAATGGAAGGAAGGTGTTAATTTTTCCAAAAGAACACAACGGAAGTGTAACATATTTTGTCGTCTACTAGGAGAGAGATCTGCGATGATGAGGCGATAGTAGCGATCCTAGTGGTGGGCAACTACCCATATTTGCATTTTTACTACATATTGAGCTTCGCGACTGTATGTAGTAGACTGTGATATTACCTTATTTTAGTGGACTAGTGAAAATAATTTTATTGTTTGATTGAATTCTGTTTCATAAATATTCTAGACAACACATAAAATACGCACAATAATATTATTACTTCATTACTCAGTTGATTGTGTATGGAGTTACGTCGTAGATGGCCATGCAAGGTTTAGTTTGGTTGCATTGTGTTTGGGGGTATAACGTTGGTAGCCAGCGTTAAGAAACTATTTGAGGTTAAGTCTGACAAACATACTGAAGTACGCGGTATTGGTCCTCTTTAGGTTTGTTTTATGATACTCTCTGATATCGAAGAACAAAGATCTTCCTTAATGAATATTCTCCACGAGCGTCGGCTATTTTAAATCAATAATAATAACTAAACAGTTGCAATCGTCTTCTTTTCTTTCCTAGCAATAATACCAATCGTATTCCACTACGGTCTAACTTAACTGAGACACTCTAATTCGGCACGTTTAGTTAAACTCATGGTTAGGTTTAACTTAAGTTTAACATAATCTTTAGATTAACCGTATTTATAAAACCGGGTCAGAGTCTAAAGCAAGCTGACCCGGCCTATACCAACTACCAAGCCTTCAAGAAAGGGCAAAAGATGATGTCGAAGGAGACAAAGCGGAGTTGGACAGGGTAGAGAGAGGAAACAAGTGCTTTGTTGATTAAAGTTGGCAGGTAGTTCGGAGGGGATAAGAAGCAGATTCCAGAATAGCTCCAGTGATGCATATCCCACATCTATTCAGTTGGTATATCTCAGTCTGACAACACGTTGAGAGCTGTTCCTTGGAATTTTCTCATCTCAATTCGCTATAACCTTCTCTTCAAGTAAAAGACTACACATGCTTTCAGCTGCCCACGAATCAGTTTCAATAAATCACTATTCTTTGTGGTCAGAATCTTACATTTGTGCGATCTTCGATATCTCTCTGAGATTTCTTATTGTAGTCGCAGTATCAGAATATTATCTTGATGAGTAAAATATTATGTAAGCAACTTCGGAATTCCTTGAACATTTCGAATAAATTTTAAGGTCGAAATAGCATTAGAAAACGCAGAACAGGTTAGTGTTCTGAGTGTTCATCAAATTTAAATTAAATTCAGTGATTAGTAGGGCTGGTTATAGGCTACGCAGCATCGTACGTAGAGTTGTGTGTTTACAAAATGCTTGTGTGCAAACTGCGGCTACTTCTACAGTCCGCTCCGTATGAATGACCTCATAATAGAATTTACATTTACAGGATTGTGTTTCAAATTGATTAACTCGGAATAAATTTTAAATTTAAAAAAGATCATTATTATACAATTTTTTTTATTTTATTTTAGTTGGTTATTTAACGACGCTGTATCAACTACTAGGTTATTTAGCGTCGATGAGATTGATGATAGCGAGATGATATTTGGCGACATGAGGCCGAGGATTCGCCATAGATTACCTTGAATTCACATTACGGTTGGGGGAAACCTCGGAAAAAACCCAACCAGGTAATCAGCCCAAGCGGGGATCGAACCCGCGCCCGGACGCAACTTCAGACCGGCAGGCAAGCGCCTTAACCGACTGAGCCACGCCGGCGGCTATTATAAAATTAATAAAATTACGTTAAACACATTTTCCCCATGTTCTGAATTCATTCGTCTTAAATTATCTGTTCTTCGTTGGATTTTTGTTTCGGCATTCTGATACAAACTCACCTCACTTAAGCAGGTCTACTATTGAAGTGTGTCGAAAGTTGACTCTATCTGCTACTTACAGGGAGTAGAGACATCCTCCAACGGGACGCATTTTATAAACTTTATATATATATATATATATATATATATATATATATATATATATATATATATATATGAATAGTTTAATATCAAAGACGGACATCTGTCGTCTACATAGTTTTGATTTAGAGGCAATTTTTTAATTCACAGTGTTCGTTGTAATATTTAACACAATTTATTTTATAAATGTAGTGTTAGAGTTTGCATATGGTTTCACTATAACTGGAAAGAGCATGAAAATTTGTATAAAAAACCACAGCTATCTAAATTTCGATTGAGGTCAGATGTCCGTCTTTGATATTAAGCTACTCATATATATATATATATATATATATATATATATATATATATATATATATATATAATTATTTACCACTCTGATATCAATACTTTTCTTCAGCCCTAGATTAGACGGCAGTTTGGAAGGCGGTCAGATGCTATATGCGTCGTAGCATTTCTCGCATGTGACGTCACAAGCTTGTACAGCAGAACCAGTCGGAATCAGTCTGTAACAAGTACTTCCCAAGTTCCTTTGTTCACGTGTGAGTGTTTCAGTACATCGAATAAGTAAAACTAACATTTACTGTGTGTGTGTGTGTGTGTGTGTGTGTGTGTGTAAGATAAATAAATGGAAGAAGAGACTGTAAAAAGACAAGTATTGCACAGGCAGAAGCGGAAAATATTGTTTAAGGTGTATAATTATTTTAAAAACGTTAACGAGTAGAACGCTGCCGGCCATCTTGATGCTGGCAGCAACGTTGCCAACGTGCAAGAAACGACTGCAGAAGCATGTGGTGGGGGATTGAGAACCGTGCAAAGAATATTGTTAGTGAAGGAAAGAGGGTTTGTTTGGTGTCATGCTTACAGTAATCAACGGCTAAGGTCATTGTTGTCTTTTGATAATTTAATTTCTCTCCTGTGCTATTTGTATTGCACGTGCGTGAAGTACGATGTGGCAATGTTGTACGCTGCCCTGCTCTCTCTATCTGTCTCTCTCGACGCAAACGCTAGCAGACTACCGCCTTCCGAATTGCCGTCGACTCTAGTGATTAGGCTCATTTTAAATATCAATTTAAGTGAAATTATGACGTAAGTATAGTAATAATAATAATAATAATAACAATAATAATAATAATAATAATAATAATAATAATAATAATAATAATAATAATAATAATAATAATAATAATAATAATAATAATAATAATAATAATACTTATGGCATTTAAGAACCCTGAGGTTCATTGTCGCCCTCATATAAGTCTTATTTTGAGGTTTCGTAACAATCTGTTTTTTACGGTGATGGGTTGTTAGCCCTTCGCCCAACCCCCAAGCTGGAGGACCACTCCTCATCGGCTGTCCGCGACTGCTTATTCAATATATTCACAACTACCCTCCATATCTGGAGGCTATCTCCTCGATCCTCAACCTGAGGACGCGCCATGCCGTGGTGATAGGGACCCACAATACATGGAGTAGTAATAATAATTATAATAATAATAATAATAAATGGTAGTGTTAAAGGGAATTATAATGATAATTGTTATTATATCATCATCACACCTTACACAATGAAAATGAAAAATAAGCAGGTTCAGAGGAATGCAGTTATTATCACCAATGTTTAGAGGCATTTTTTTTGCATAAAAGATAAACGCGACAATAAATAAATTTAATCGATACAAATCTTGCGATTCTGATTAGTAAAATATCGACATTATTTTCCCGAATTACAACGAAAAGTTTAATTTGAAGTGAAATTGACCAATTTTGCGAAAAGCGGGCATTTCTAGCTTTAAGTTATCAATAGTGGACAAGTTTCAAAATTTATTTCCAAATTTATGTTGTGTGTGAATTAAACAAATGAAGATTATCTAGCTTGACAAAATGTAAATAGTTAACAGAACATGACGTCCTTAGTTCCAAGAAATACCAGTGAGTTGCATTAAGAGTGTTTGAGAATAAGGTGCTTAGGAAAACATTTGGGGCAAAAAAGGATGGAGCTATAGCAGAATGGAGAAAGTTACACAATGCAAATTGCACGCATTATATCTTCACCTAACATGATTAGGAACATTAAATCTAGACGTTTAAGAAGGAAAGGGTATAACGTAGCACGTATCGGTGGACATAGAAATACATATAGAGTGTTAGCTGGAACACGGGAGGGAAAGATCTTTGGGAAGGCCAAGGCGTAGACGGGAGGATAATATTAAAATAGATTTAAGTTGGGATATGATGGTACAGACTGTATTAACCTTACTCATGGCGGGCTTATTTAGGGCGAAAATGAACCTCCGGGTTCCTTAAATGTTATTTGTAAGTAATTAAGTTAGTTCATATTTAGCGTATATTTCTATCCACCCTATTCCTAAATGTTACAACAATTACACTTTTAAAATTTAATAATACAATTGAATTTTGTATTCCCAAGACACTAGTTCGATTAATTAAAATGTGTCTTAGTGAACCGTACAGCAGAGTCCGTATAGGTCAGTTTCTGTCAGATGCGATTCCAATTCACTGTGGGCTAGTGCAAGGAGATGCACTATCACCTTTACTTTTTAACTTTGCTCTAGAGTATGCCATAGGAAAGTCCAGGATAACAGAAAGGGTTTGGAATTGAATGGGTTACATCAGCTGCTTGTCTATGCAAATGATGTGAATATGTTAGGAGAAAATCCACAAACGATTAGGAAACACACTGGAATTTTACTGGAAGCAAGTGAAGAGATAGGGTTGGAAGTAAATCCCGAAAAGACAAAGTATATGATTATGTCTCGTGACGAGAATATTGTACGAAATGGAAATATAAAAATTGTAAATTTATTCTTTGAAGAGGTGGAGAAGTTCAAATATATTGGAGCAACAGTAACAAATATAAATGAAACTCGGGAGGAAATTAAACACAGAATAAATATGGGAAATGCCTGTTAATATTCGGTTGAGAAGCTTTAATCATCCAGTCTGCTGTCAAAAAATCTGAAAGTTAGAATTTATAAAACAGTTATATTACCGGTTGTTCTTTATGGTTGTGAATCTTGCACTCTCACTTTGAGAGAGGAATATTGGTTAAGGGTGTTTGAGAATAAGGTGCTTAGGAAAATATTTGGGGCTAAGAGGGATGAAGTTACAGGAAAATGGAGAAAGTTACACAACACAGAACTGCACGCATTGTATTCTTTACCTGACATAATTAGGAACATTAAATCCAGACGTTTGAGATGGGCAAGGCATGTAGCACGTATGGACGAATCCAGAAATGCATATACAGTGTTAGTTGGGAGGCCGGAGGGAAAACGACCTTTAGGGAGGCCGAGACGTAGATGGGAAGATAATATTAAAATGGATTTGAGGGAGGTGGGATATGATGATAGAGAATGGATTAATCTTGCTCAGGATAGGGACCAATGGCGGGCTTATGTGAGAGCGGCAATGAACCTCCCGGTTCCTTAAATGCCAGTAAGTAAATAAGTAAGTAAGTAATTATGTAAGTATATGCTTGTAATGTTTTATTTTGTGTGTGTGTTTCGTGCAAAAATCTTGATTTTGAAGTAGCTGCTTTTGGAAATAAGGATTCAAATATAGAATGAAAATCTTATCATCATAAATTTCACTTGGACAAGAAAAGATCTGAACCCTGGCCTTGCAGCATGGAAATCCGAGAGCATGGAAATCCGACTTTGTAATCGATCTAGGACCTCTATGATCCATAGCAATTTATTCTTCCTCAAAATTCAACGTTTGCCTTAACCTGGGAATTATTTCAGCTGGAGCCATAACTTGCAACAGTGCATGATTTAAGAGAAATAAAAAGTAAGAAATATTAGCCGGTTGTATATTATGAATTCAATTGCAGGGACGTTATAAAATTTTTTCTTTATAAATAGTAGAGCGCATACGTTATGTTGGCAGCGCCGTTTTATTACTTGCAGGATTTATGTTCGGGTTATGTTTTAAGTATTAACTGTGCTTTACTATATACGAGGCAGGTATGATTTACAGTGCTTGTGCGTATGTATTTGGACTGTTCAAATTATTTAGAATCTTTCAATGCAACCGTTTTGCTCTCAGCTGGTCCACATGCGCTCTCGACAGACGATTTGCTGAGTGAGTAACCTGCCTCCGGGTGTCCAATATAATGAGTCAATCGATCGCAGTAAATGCTTTCAGGTCAATACAGTGTTCAATTGCTCAAGAAATTGCTATGTCATTTAACAACTGCCATCAGCGTGAGCGATACATAACACACGATTGTAACCTGTCACTGTGGGCTACTCATAGCTTCTGTCAGGTGTAGTGTATGGGAAATATTTCTTTAGTGCAAAATATTAAGGGAAGAGGTTGATATTTCTTAAAACTTCTTTCCTATTTGGTGTAAAGTATTAATTTTTTGTACAATACAATTTATATAGATATGTATAGAGCTCATAGCTGTTGCAACTCAACCAGAAATAAATATATTAAAAAATATATTATTTGTGGCCCAGATTTGAAAAAAATATATATACCCAATGCAGGATTTTACTAAAACCGATATATCTAATTCATTTTTAAAGGTAGATTCATCCAGTGTTTTGCAATGTACTTGCAAAGGAATGCTCTACAAACTGTCTGTAACAGAATTTTGATATTAGTCCCTACGTATGTAAAATAAATAATTACAATTTGATAAAAATTTTCTGATTTCCTTTCTTGCAAACAAACGGACGTAGTGTTAAAATGAAATCAATTATCAAAATTCTGTTACAGAGAAAAGTTTCCTAATAGTCTAAAGAATGTGTGTTCTAAATTTCATGCATGTATCTTTAATAGTTCAGAAATTATATCCATTTTTGTCTGGCAATGTAGCAAAAAAATGAAGTTACCTTAAACCGATAAAAGGGGGCGAGTGATTTAAAAATCCATAGCGCAGGATGTTAAAAAATGCCGTCTCAATGTCTGATAAGGGCACAAATACCCACAAAATAGTATGCCATTCATTCTACACATATCATAGAGTATTTTAAAGAATTTCTTTTTTGAAAATTAACTCATTTTTTACCAAAAGGTGCATCCCCTTCCCTTAATGTCTGTTCTTCAATTTTGGTTATTATATTTCGATCATTTTGCTTGTACATGCAGTTGCTTATGTTTAGCATACATACAGGGTGGAAATGAAATAACCCTGAAGCTTTGCAGAGCGAATTGTTCATATTGAGTATAACAAAAAATGTCTAATACCATATCGGTGGAAAGTTTATAGTTTTCGAAAAAAAAATGTTGTTTCTTTTTTCCGAAAACTTTAACGTCTTCATCGTGGATAATTACTATGCAGAGCATCTTGATTTCTGTCAATAGTAATGGAGAATGTAACAAAGAATATTTTTTTTTCCTTTGTCATATTTCGATAGAATGTACGGTTTTCGTGTAAATTGAATAAAAATGTATTGCTAATTTGTTGCCTGAATAAGAAGACTAGACGTGGAAACACTGTTCAGCTGTTGTCGTTCGGATTTCTTCCGATATGAGTAGGGGATAATTGGTAGTCAAGGTCGTCTTGTCCCAGTATTACAGTAGAGCGTCTCGTTTAGGCACAGTGAAAACGTAAACAAAGTGCAGGTAACGTGTGGGGGAGGACGAGCCGTGCGATAAACACGGGGGATGCACAAGGTTTTAGTTACAACATTTATGACGGAGCATTAATTGAAATTAGGCCTATATTTTCAAAAACACACAAATCAAAAGAACACAAATTGCATAACGTTATCATATACACATTTTAACAAACACGCAATTGTAACAATAATAATAGGTATCTACAGGTTGACTACAAATAGTCTTGATTATTCAATCAGGACGGTGAGGCCTCATATATGAATATATTATAAGTAATTGTAACGTTGAAATAATGTAATATAACAAATCAAATTTTGCCACTGTACCTAAATAAATTGAGCTTTGAGTAGGGATGCTTATGTTTAGGAAATAGTTTTGTCACTTCAGACCAATATACTGTAGTTCTGTTAATTCGGCTTCAGAAGACTCACTTCAGACCAATATACTGTAGTTTTGTTGATTCGGCCACAAAAGACGGTGATATTATGTCAGTGATACAGAGAATAAAATTCGTGACGGTAAAAAATGATGCCTGAAAGCAACAGCATATAAGGAGCTAAATTTGATTTGTTATATTGAATTATTTCAACGTTACAATTGCTTGTTTGTTAAAATGTGTATATAATAACGTTATGCAATTTGTGTTCTTTTGTTTTGTGTGTTTTTTGAAAATATGATTTCAATTAATGCTCCGCCATAAATGTTGTAACTAAAACCTTGTGCATCCCTCGTGTTTATCGTACGTTACCTGCACTTTGTTTACGTTTTCACTGTGCCTAAACGAGACGCTCTGCTGTATGTGATCTTCCGATCACAAGTTAAGTTTGTACTGACATTCAACATACCGAATCGCAACTAGTGTGCCGTTCTACGCGTGTTAGCAGAAACGTTTCGGTTAGGACATTAAATATTGTAGATAGCAAACTCAGTGATTTTGAAAGTATCAGTTGAAAATAGCAAACATACGTGTCAAAATATTGCAAATAGCAAAGTCATTGTTTGCGAAAGGATCAATTAAATTATTGTAAATAGTAGAGTCAGTGTTTGTGAAAGTGCTAGGTATAATAGTGTAAATAGTGAAGTCAGTGTTAATGGAAGCGGTAGTTGAAATATTGTAAATAGTAATCTCAGTGTTTCTCATAGTGCTGGTGCTAGTAATAGGTGGGCACTGCATAATAGGACCAAAGAACAAAGTCGCTGAGACTAGTAAAGTTTAACGACTCGCCTGTATTAGCGCACCAAGCGAATACTCATGAGCCACCCCTCTGAAGGGGTTCCTACCATCAGCACAGGATCCCTTTGCCCAATATGGGAAATAATGGCTATATTATTCATTCATTACCTTCTGAACACATATTCATAGCTGTCTGGTACCATTTCTTATTCTGTCAGTCCATTGCACACGCTCCATCCTTCTCCTTACCCACATTTCAAATGCTTCCAGTCGCTTCTCTTCACTTCGTCATAACGTCCATGTCTCTGCTCCATACAAAGCCACTCTCTACACAAAGCACTTCACTGGTCTCTTCCTTAGTTCTTTCTCCAGAGGTCCGCAGAAGATGCTTCTTTTTCTACTAAAAGATTCCTTGGCCATTGCTATCCTCCTATTGACTTCCTGCCAGCAGCTCATATTACTGTTTATAGTACACCCAAGTATTTGAAGCTGTCCACTTACGTTATGCCTCATTTAGTATTCGGAAGTGTACCTTCTTTATTTTTCTTCCTATGACCATGGTATTCGTTTTATTTGCATTTATCTTCATCCCATACTGCTTATAACTATCATTTAGCTCCAGTAGCATATCCATTAGTATCATCTCCTGTACTGCTAACATCATCATATCACCAGGAAATCTTACTTTGTAGTATAGTTAGTCTAAATTTTATTTAGATAACAATAAGTCACAAGTTATCGCCTACTGAATAAAGGAATTTCAGCGTACTTTTATCACACTTCAGTACTGTGATATAATTTTATTCGCATTTTATTTTGACTATTACACTTTTACTACGTCATGCTACTTTCGACGAATAAAACGGTACGAAAGGACGTCTTTCAAACAATTACGGCTGCTTATGACACAATTTTATCACATCTCTAGCATTTGTATATTTTTATTACTTCCCCAATATTTGTTTGTTTTTATCACTTCCCTATCATTTGTTTCTTTGTTTGGCAACATTTCAAATTGAAAATTCTTTACGGTATTATAAAACATGCTTTGCCATCATCATTTGTTTTCCGCATAAATAGCCGACTGAAAATGGCGTATCGGTTCAAACGTTGTGGCGAAAGTAACATTAGTGAAAATAGAAAGTAAGTCAATTAATATCTATTTTATTGTATTAGAGTATTTTATTTCTTCTAATCCTTATATAGGCCTATATTCTTCTGTTTTTATCACCTCCTTACCATTTGTTTTTTGCCAATATTTCAAACTGCAAATTCTTTACGGTACTCTATAACATGTCTTGCCATTGTCATTTGTTTACCGCATAGACAATCAACTGAAAATAGCTGCTCCGTTGAAACATTTTATGAAGCTAACATTAGTGTAATAGAATTTTAGTAATTCAATTAATATTACATAGTATTACAGTACCATCATTTCCCGTAACTATGGTCCAGGAACACAACTATGAACCATTCAAATTTTGTCCTTCATAACATAATACCTCGTTTATTTATATTTTTGCTGTACTGTAGTTTGAAATCAAGTCCCTTCAGCTATCAACGAACGGTCTATGTTACTTCTACAATGTTCTTTGAATAGTTGTATCGTGGACCATAGTTGTGTTCCAGGACCACAGTTATGGGAAATTACGGTACTTTCTTTATTCTAATCCTTACATACTCTCTGTAATAGTCAATTAAATTCCATTCGAGTTTTGATTTTCTCTCCATAAATCAAATCCTCTCGTGAGATTACTGTTGATAATTGATGTCATTATAGTACAGGGACATCATTTTATTTTTACTTCAATTTTTATTGTACCTGAGTTTTTGAATGTACTTCACTCCCACCCCTTCAACCGTCTTCCACACAGATCCAAGACCGCATATACACTCATAGTAGCCACAGTACGTCCAAAAATATGTTCGCATTTTCCAGTGACGAAAGGGCTTTCAATATTGAATCATTTTCGCACAGGCACTGTCGTCCATTTGCCTACGTCGTATCCCGGTTTCCCCAACCAGCTTCTATTCGCCAGCTAGTGGCTGGGCTGTCTTAGCTCTTTTCTGAGAACATTAATTTCTGTTAGGAATTGGACGTCTACGTAATATTATACAACTGTTTAAAATAACTTAAACAAAAGGGCCTCGTTAAGTAATTAATTGTCACGTGATTTCCCTCCTTTCTACGACCCTACGACATAACCACTTGGACGGACAGTAGATAGCATGTCTGGGTTATTTTATTTTTTCTGGCAGAAGTGAAGATTGAATTTACAGTACGTAAGGTACTCTTTTAAAGAATAGGTAGAGAATTATTTCAACATGAGCTACTGATACGAAGAACTGGTTTTTTAATTTTTTATTTGATTATTTAACGACGCTGTATCAACTACGAGGTTATTCAGCGTCGATGGAATTGGTGATAGCGAGATGATATTTGGCGAGACGAGGCCGAGGATTACGAAGAACTGGTAATTGGGATTAGGTACAATATGCTATAGTGCGATAATATGCACATTAGAACTGATGCCTATATCGAAATTTGTTTAAATATCCATATTGTGATTATTTTTCAATTTAACTTCATTCTCTATATTGTACGCTAATGTGCTGTAGACAGTATAATATACACTGCATAATGAATACGTCCACATGGACAGCTCAGTTCGTGAGTAAAAACACTCATTGGTAATACTGTACTGTATTTTGATTAAACAAAAACCTAATGAAAATGATTAAACTCAAAAGTTCAATATTTCCTAGTTTACGTAAATGGATGAACTACTTTTCTTCCCTCCTATACCTAGTAAAGTGATTTGTTTGGTTTCAGTCTTACAATATATCCATCCTTCCTTCCGCAGCTACCCATCACACCCAGGAATCTTGACATTATTGCCACGACTAATCCTCAGCTAGCATTAACGAATGGACAACTACCAGCGCCGGGTATCTCAGCACACGACATAATCTTTCTAGAATATTCCTTGTATTGTCCAAAATGTAAACCTCACATCACATCATACCGTGACTTGAAGCATATTGAGCATGATAAATTAATCAACGATGCACTTAGCCTGCCTTGGACTGAAGTGTGGAATTTACCTGACATTGACGACAAAATCGAAAAATTTAACGACCTAGTAATTCAGTTATACGATAAACACGCACCCTTGAAAACCAGACGAGTTGGTAGACGCTCTGCGCCTTGGATGTGCGATGCCATAAAATTACTCATGACAGACAGAGACACTGCTTATCGTAAATACAGACGGAGCAAGGACGAATTAGATTTTAATACTTACAAAGTTTTAAGAAATAAATGTAATCAAGCAGTAAGAAATGCTAAATTACGCCGTGCACATTCCCCTATTTCTACCTTCGGTCAGTGCGAAAGAATTGTGGCGTAACCTTAATAACCTGGGTCTAACAAAAGCAAAGCCTCGGGTAGATAACACCAACTTGTCATTCAATAGTCTAAATGAACATTTCGTCACTGCTCCACCTGAACCATTACATAAACAAGAGACTCTTGAATTTCTCAGTTCTTACCCCCAACCTGTATGGGATAAATTCTTCTTTAAATACATTAACCCGACTGACGTAATAAAGACGCTGCGACGTATGAAATCTAAAGCCCAAGGTATAGACAATATAAATATCACTCTCCTGTATAAAATAATAGATGTGATCCTGCCGACCGTCACCCATAAATTCAATGCATCTATTATGACTGGATCCTACCCCTCACTCTGGAAAATGGCATTAGTGAAACCTTTACCTAAATCTAACACACCTTCTACAGTAAACCAACACAGGCCGATATCAATTCTTCCCACTCTTTCAAAAGCATTAGAACATATTGTACACGGACAACTTACGAACTATCTCGACGAACACAAACTCCTCCATGACTGTCAATCGGGTTTTAGGCATGGACACAGCACTTCTTCAGCCCTACTTAAAGTGACTGAGGACATCCGTGAAGCTATGGATAGGGGTGAAGTAACGACACTAACTCTTCTCGATTTCAGCAATGCCTTTGGTTCTGTTGATATCGACTTGCTTCTTGCAAAGATGAAGGCTTTGCACCTGTCAGACAATACCTTGAGGTGAATGGACTCCTACCTACGGGACCGCCAATAGTATGTTTCACTTGACAATCAATTCTCCCAATGGCGATGCACAAAGGCGGGAGTGCCGCAGGGCTCCGTATTAGGACCACTACTTTTCTCTATCTACATTAATGACATTTCAAAGAACTTACAGTATTGCCGATATCACCTCTATGCCGACGACCTACAACTTTACATACATTCCAGACCCAATACGATCAATGAATCTATTGACAAGTTAAATTGTGACGTAGCCACTGTCTCCACTTGGGCGGCCAATTTCGGACTCGCACTTAATCCAAGTAAGACTCAAGCCATAATTATTGGACATAAGCGTTTAGTTAACTCCCTTAATAACAGTAATCTTTCAGTTGTTACCCTTAACAACACGCTAATCCCTTATTCATCTGTCGTAAAAAATCTTGGCTTCTTTTTTTATAATAATCTAAGTTGGAATTTTCAAGTTAAAGAAACGATAAAAAAAAATCTGTTCCTCCATTCACTGTTTGAGTCGCTTGAGAAACTTCTTGCCCCAGCAACTAAAACTTACCCTAGTACAAACCCTAGTAATGCCGCACTTCGATTATTGTGACGTTTTGTTAAGTGACCTAAGTTCTGAACTGTCAGTCAAGTTACAGCGAGCTCAGAATATGTGCGTCAGATACGTGTGCAACATCCGACGATATGATCACATATCACCGTCCTTCGCAAGTCTCTCGTGGCTCCGACTTAAAGAACGCAGAACTTTACACTCTTTGTCTTTACTCTTTCGAATTCTGCACACCTCAACACCAAATTACCTTTCGTCTCGTTTCTCTTATCTATACTCTAACCACGACGTAAATACCAGATCACTTATCTGTGGCAAGCTAAGTATACCTCTTCATAGAACATCTTGTTATTCCTCATCTTTTACAATATCCACCTCGCGTCAATGGAATTCCTGTCACAAAGTATTAGGGACTGCAAGACAACAAACACCTTTAAGAACAGCTTAAAAGATAACCTTATTAGCATTTCACTCCAATCATACTGATTTAAACTATCACTGACTACACTGTTACTTTTTTTTTTTAGACATCATCCTGATTGTGCTGTATTTTCAAAATTGTCTCATAATAATCTCTTTCTATTATCTAATATCATTTGAAATATATTAACATTCTATGTATTTTAGTTTAATTCTGCTACCAGTTTATTTCAGTGTTTAATTAATAGTTCATAGTATTTTGTTGTTTAATTCGTAAATAACTCTTGTATACATGTAACTTTCATCTAAATCAAATTGTTGAATTCTTTACAAGTTCATGCATATGTATATACACTTTTTGCTGGTTGAGTGGAAGAGAAGGCCTTACGGCCTTAACTCTGCCAGCTAAAATAAATCATTTTTATTATTATGTTACGTCAGTATCATCGAACTCCAGTCGTGGAAGGGGATAGCAAATGGCGTTGATCCAGAAGTATAGGCAAGTTAATATTAAAAATGTTAGTAAAAATAAAATGATGTCCCTGTATAAATCCAAAGGATTCAATGTTAAAACTTTGCAACAAAAGTGGTATGAACGCAGTTTTTGATATACCAGTAGAACCCGCTTGAAAGAATGGAGAAAAATCCAGGCAAGACAGGTTGTCCCTTTCAATTACCATAGAATATATAAGTGAAATAGAAAATATTATATGATCTGTGAAAACGTAGGAAGATTCAAACTGAAAAGAAACTGTATTTTTCTGTAAAACTTTTCAGAAAACAGATATGTTGGAATCCTGTTATGTGAATTGATTGATAAGTCCCTGGACATTGAAGAATCGTCCGTTGTGTCCCAGATAAATTGACTCGAACAAAGTTATGAACAGCGGCGCTGCTGCAGGCCTACGGAATGGAGTGAAATTTGATTCCAGATTGCATTCCGTCCCCAGTGACATGCCTCTGCACACAGTTAAGTGGTCTTTTGTAACAAGCTCACCTAGCAACAAGTAAATCTGTCTTCTAAGATTTCAATTTCACTCCATAATCCGTCTATCCTTATAAGACCAAGTTGTCCGTTTGTTCTACGCAGGGGAGGGGGTGAATTGATCGAACAAACAGACTGACCTGTAAGCCACACTAATAGGTTTCCGTGCGCGCGGATTTGAACAGTGTTTTCCTCTTTTCGTCCCATGTAGTACACAGAACGTCAAGAAACTCAGACATGTGGAAAGAAAACTGCTATGATTTTATACTAGAGAAACAAAAATAAGTGCTACAGACAGTGATTGTTTTATTTTACGTGTCTCAAACATACCTTTCTATTCTGCTGAATGGATTTGTTAAACCAAACATGAACTGAAAACTACCAGTATTCATGGCGTCTATACAGAAGAGTCTTGAGTTCGATCCCTGGTAAATCATATGAGAATTGTACAAAATAAAGCGGCTGCAATCAGGATATCTCTGAGCATTTCAGATTATAGATATGCACTTTTTAATCTTCTTGAATATCTTTTGATTCCTGGACATTTCTTACCCTCAAACTCGCACCACGGATATTTAGTCACAGACAATTTGTCACACAGTCAAGTCTCACCAACAATTTTTTTATCACTAGCGCAATATTTGAAGCTCTGGGCCGATTAACGGTCTATGGTACAATTTTTCAAAATCGAGGTTTTAATGGAATAATGCTCTGTATCGTACCTATCTTCAAGAACGGGGGCAAGACTAACTGTAGCAACTTTCGAGGAATATCAATTTTGTTGACGTCGTACAAAACTTTGTCTAATATTCTTTTGAGAAGATTAACTCCATATGCAGATGAAATTATTGGGGATCATCAGTGTGGTTTCAGGCGTAATAGATCAACTATTGTATTCGACAGATAATGAAGAAGAAATGCGAATATAAGTGTACAGTACATCAGTTATTCATAGATTTCAAAAAGGCATATGACTCGGTTAAGAGAGAAGTTTTATAAGATATTCTTATTGAATTTGGTATTCCCAAGAAACTAGTTCGATTAATTAAAATGTGTCTCAGTGAAACTTACAGCAGAGTCCGTATAGGTCAGATTCTGTCAAATGCGTTTCCAATTCACTGTGGGCTAAAGTAAGGAGATGCACTATCACCTTTACTTTTTAACTTTGCTCTAGAGTATGCCATTAGGAAAGTTAAGGATAACAGAGAGGGTTTGGAATAGAACGGGTTACATCAGCTGCATGTCTATGCGGATGACTTGAATATGTTTGGAGAAAATCTACAGACGATTAGAGAAAATATGGGAATTTTACTTGAAGCAAGTAAAGAGATAGGTTCGGAATTAAATCCCGAAAAGAGAAAGTATATGTTTATGTTTCGTGACCAGAATATTGTACGAAATGTAAATATAAAAATTGGAAATTCATCCTTTGAAGAGGTGGAAAAATTCAAATACCTGGGAGCAACAGTAAAAAATATAAATGATACTCGGGACGAAATGAAACACAGAATAAATATGGGAAAAGCCTATTATTATTCCGATGAGAAGTCTGCTGTCAAAAAATCTGAAAGTTAGAATTCATAAAACAATTATATTACCGGTGGTTCTTTATGGTTGTGAAACTTGGACTCTCACTTTGAGAGAGCAACATAGGTTAAGGGTGTTTGAGAATAATATGCTTGGGAAAATATTTGGGGCTAAGAGGGAAGAAGTTACAGGAGAATGGAGAAAGTTACACAACACAGAACTGCACGCATTGTATTCTTCACCTGACGTAATTAGGAACATTAAATCCAGACGTTTGAGATGGGCAGGGCATGTAGCACGTATGGGCGAATCCAGAAATGCATATAAAGTGTTAGTTGGGAGGCCAGAGGGTAAAAGACCTTTGGGGAGGCCAAGACGTAGATAGGAAGATAATGTTGACATAAATTTGAGGGAGGTGGGATTTGATGATAGAGACTGGATTAATCTTGCTCAAGATAGGGACCAATGGTGGGCTTATGTGAGGGCGGCAATGAACCTCCGGGTTTCTTAAAAGCCAGTAAGTATAATGCTCTGTATAGTCTTACACAACTGTGAGCAAAAATTGTTTCTCAATATCTGTATCAGAGTCACTTCTACACGAGTTACAACCATGAATTTCTTGGGTGGAACAACGGTCTCTGTCGCCAGTCACTTCTAGCGTATCCAGTTGTTTACATCGTATCGGGAGTTATTGTACGGGAGTTTGTTCTCTTTACGAATACTGGGTACTTGAACCCTGTGTATCAGTTTTCCGTTGATCTATTACGTAAAATGGACGACTGCGAGACAATGACGATATCTACGGTAGATATAGACCGGCAAAATAAATCCAAAGAAAAAAGGACCCAGATAAATTAATATTAATAAGTGGAAAGATATGTCACGAAAGTCGCTGAGAGATAGTGGTTTTGAGTATACAACAAGGAAGGCGAAGTCGCAAGTTAGTGCGAAAAATCCCACAAGTAATATGAGTTCCTGTCTGTTATTTTTGCAGTATTTTATTATTTGTACTTTAATATACACTTTACCTAGTGTTTTGTCACTATAGTTTATCTTAGAATTTTAACACGGTATTTCGTTTCAGGAAGAGATTTGTGGAAATTCTTGAAAGGAGATGTGCTCACAGCTTGCTTTTAATATCAGAAAGTAGCTGTTTAAAATGTATAACTCTAGTTCAGTCAGCGTTGTTATTGTTTTATTATTAAGGTGACATGTATTTATCTAGGCTGACGAGTTTACTTCCTGGGTTTGAATTGTAAATTATTTAAAACTAGCGTGTAAGAGGGCCTTAGACTAGAAATGTTTAGTTCAAATGTAGTTATGTTTATAAGTATGCTTAAGGATGTAATTATTTGACTTATTTGAACTGTTGTATCAGTGAAGCGAGGTGAGTCAGTGAAGTTATGGTTTTACAGTGCAGTGAACAGTTCCGATCAGTGATAATTTATAGCATCAATGAAATGTGTTCTATAATGTCAGTGAAATGTGTTACAGAGTGTCAGTGAAATGTGTGCTAAAGTGTCAGTGAAATGCGTCATAGTGCCACTACAGGGAATAGGATGAGAGTAAAGTGAAAGACTATTGAAACTTACGTAGGACCTATAGATAATTATGTAGGTTGTATTGTAAAATTAGGTATTTTATTTTATGTTTTATTATTATTGTGTTAAATTGTATTGTGTATTATTATTGTATTGTGTGTAAAATTGTATATGTGTTGTAAAATTGTATTGTGTATTGTAAATTTTATTGTGTATTGGTTATCATTTTATTGTGTATTGTTAATATTGTATATACCACTGCCACCGGGTGCTTGCCCACTTGCAGTGTAAATAAATACATACATACAATAACATTTTTTGCTTAACAGATAAGCTATCTGTTAAGATGAATACTCAATATTCGGAACAAGGGTTCAAATTCCATCTCCCAATAATTTCTCAATTGTAATATTGAATTTTCTTTATTCATTTGTTATATAATAGTGTTATACTTTGATCATTATTGTATATTATTCATAATATGACATTGAGCGTAACTTTAATAAATTACATGGTGTTAATTCATATTAATATAAAGCATTTAAAAATAAATGTCATAATCATTTTATTCATTATTTAAAGTTTTTATTGATTTTGTATATTTCATAATATTCTGATTGTATAAAACCATTTATTGTCTGTATTCTCTAGCAGCATATCTGTGGAGTTAAAAATTGTTACAAACTTATATGATGTGTAATATGCCTTTCAATAACATACAATCGTATACTTCTCTTAGTGTACAAAACATATTGATGGAATAACGGTCTATGTTGCCCGTCCGATAGTAAATTTATGAGCGGAATTACGATGTAACATTTTTGTTCCTCCTGCACAGTTAGCAGATTGTAACATAGACCGTTATTCGGACCAACGCTTCATTTATCAAAGGACGTTTCTTACAGAACATTTTTTATAAATATGGACTCTTTACAATAAAAATTAACTTGAATTATAATATACATAGAATATCCATAGAAATATTAGTTGCGCATGGTCTGGAAGTACAGAATGTCCAGAAATTCAGTATCGAATTTGTAGAAATAGAGCGTTTAGGGATAAGATGTGTAGGTAATAAACTGTGTAGTTGCTGCTGGAGTCCATGCATTGACTTTGTGACAACAGCTCAACATGTGTTCTGTCGTTACAAGTAACTGAATCTGTATGATTTTCAGCTTACCAGAAAAGGTTGCTATGGTGATGTGGATGCTAGAGTGGTCGTCGTATGGTGATATTCCGACAAAATTTCAACGCCGATTCCATAAAGCTGGTCCCATAGACAAAACACTTAAGGGGAGAGGATGGTATTTTTTTTAACTTTTTTCCTATTTGGTGTAAAATATTAATTTTTTGTATGTAGAGAGCTCATAGCTGTGGCAACTCAACCAAATAAAAATATTTTGAAAAAAAAATTATTTGGGGGCCCAAATTTGAAAAATATATACCAAATGCAGGATTGTACTAAAATCGATATATCTAAACCGTTTTTAAAGATAGATTCAAACAATTATTTGCAATGTATTTTCAAAAGCATGTTCTACAAACTGCCTGTAACAGAATTTTGATATTAGTCCCTACGTTTGTAAAATAAACAATTAAAATTTAATAACAATTTTCTGATTTCCTTTCTTGCAAACAAACGGACATATTTTTAAAATAAAATCAATTAAAAAAATTCTGTTACAGAGAAAAGTTTCCTAATAGTCTAAAGAATGTGTGTTCTAAATAGTTCAGAAATTATATCCATTTTTGCTTGGCAATGTAGCAAAAAAAAAAAAATGAAATTACTGGAAACCGATAAAAGCGGGTGTGTGATTTAAAAATCCATAACGCAGGAAGTTTAAAAATGACGTCTCAATATCCGATAAGAGCACAAATACCCACAAAATGTTATGCAATGCATTCCACATATATGAAAGGGTATTTTAAAGAAAAAAGAAATTTGAAAATATAATTTACCGGAAACAACAATAAAAGTGGGCAAGTGATTTAAAAATCCATAACGCAGGAAGTTTAAAAATGGCGACTCAACATCCGAAAAGGGCACAAATACCCACAAAATGTTATGCTATGCATTCCACACATATCGCAGAGTATTTTAAAAGATTTTTTTTTTAATTTACTCATTTTTCACCAAAAAGTACCATCCTCTCCCCTTTACAGGCTGGTGATCAAGTTTAAGCGTACTCAGACAGTCACAACGGAGACCGTATGACGACGTCCATCATCCTCTGAAGCGCCATCAGGTTGTCCGTCGCACTTAGTCCAAAATCAGGGCGGGCATTTATTACAAAAATTTAACATTCCGCGTTCGGTTTCCAATTTTCAGCACACTTCTTTTGGCGTGGAATATTTTGTTACATCTATAGCAGGCATATCAACACCTGCACATTGTGCAGTAGTCTCTGTGCGATGTGCACGTTCTATTCCCCTACCTGGAGGAAGTGAATCGCCTTGGAGGGGGCTATACAGACCTACAACAGCATATCAGCTTTTCTTTCAGTAACGTAGTTTCAGTACGGGTACTGATTTGGCTGTGGCTGTGAATGAGTTATGATAAATAAAGTGAGGAGTCCAGAGTTAACGGAGAAGAGAAATTACGAATCATATAACATAATTGTTATAATTAGACTTCGTGGAATTGCCACAAGAATCACAAGGATTACTGTGCACGCGGTATAGACTGTATGAGAAGGGGGCGTGCAAAGGATTGAGTATGCCTCTGATGTAAACACTGAGCAGTATACTGCGGTTACAATAAAACCTGTATCCTGCATTCAAGAAATATAATGAATGATCATTGAAGTAGGAAATGTATAAACATGTAAATACACAATTATTTTGTAGTGAGATATATTAACTCTTAAAATTTAATGTAAGATACTCACATCATCCTTGAATATGTGCATTGCAGTGAAGAGTTACGACTGCAAAGCAATCTCCTCCGATGGTCACTTAAACAGTTTTTATATTGGGAAATGTACGTTCAACATCACACGAAGTAATAGGTGCATATTTGAAGAACGGAAAGTCACTATTTTTTAGTACACCAACTTCAGATGTCTTGTCGTGAAGTAATGGTAAATCTTTTATAATACGAAGTTGTGAATAGGTAGAATTTTTAGCAATAATAATACTCAACTTACATTTCACTTTTTCTAAAATTAGTGAATTGTTATTTTGGATAACGGTTTGTGATACTTTATCCACTATATTAATGGCGTCTGAGAGTTGTAGTTTAGACGATTCTAACAGGGTGATGCTTTTGGGTACGATTTTAAAATTAGAATAAATGAACAGAATATCTTCCAATAGCTGTTCAGAAGGCAATGATTTTACAGCTGCAACAGCGGAACTGTCTGTGCTATCCAATGCATTAGTTACATCCATTATTTTGCCGTAATGTTCTGCATAATAATTAACAGCATCCAACCACGTTCCCCAACAGGTCAAGACTGGCTGCGGGGGTAAGGGTATCCCAGGGGCAATTATTTGGAACAGAAACACTCTCATTGTAGTATGTTAGATTGAATTCTTGTCTACACTGAACAAATGTTAAGCTTTGACTATTCCAACCACAGTAATTCAAAAAGAAGTACTTACATAGCTGTAGCTGCTCTATCTATTTGGACCGGTCACATCTCTTAACATGAACTGCTTATACTACGAGACCGGGCGGTCGCTCACCTCCTCTATACTACCGTACATCGGCAACCTGATTGCATGCTGCGTGTGGCAATACAACGAAGTCTAATTATAATGTTTTCTTCAGCCAACAATAATTATTTTAAAATGACAGGCTTTCATCAGCCCATGTTGAGGTAATAGTGTTGTGACAGTTTAGATCAGATTAGTGAAGTTCTCAAAATATGATATTGACAGCGCTTATTTCTTAATCAGTACTCTCATGGTAAACTGAACTTGACAATGGCGTTGTTTTAGAGTTTGTACTAACACAGCCATCAAAGATTAGACGACTTACGACTTCCATTTCATAAGCTGGTAAGTGATGAGAATATAGTGAGGAGTACATGTGAGTCTCTTGAAGTTGTAAGGAACGAAGAAAGCAACTATTTGTAAGGCGGAAAAATTTTCTGAAAAAATATATTATGGCAAATTTTCCCTCTTACGTCAACATATTATGCTAATATAGTTACATTAATAAATCTTTAAACCTGACATAGAGAGAATATCGTCTCTTCACTGCTTGTGAACTACATTTTTAATTTCTTTCAGTAACTCTCCCAACTTATCGATACTTGCTCTCAACGTTTTTCAAATAAACTATATGTAATTTAAATTCTAAGCTTAATTTATATAATTTATTAATATTAATGTTAATTTATATTGAAATAAAGTAAGAAAATTATTTCAGTGTAAAAAGTTCACAATGTCCTACTTCATGTAAATAATTGGGAGTATATTTTCTTCAACATAATATGTGTACCAAGGTCCCAATAAATAATAATGCTTGACGAACAATAAAAGAATGGGGTCTATGTTCCGTGCTCTGTGACGTCATACCACGGAGCCGCCACGCTCTTTGCTCGGGAAACTCTGCGTACTGAGCACAGCGAGGAGAGAAGGTTCAACTGAACAGTGGTGGTACGGCGCCTATGCAATGACAGAGCGCGATCCATTCGTCTGAGGTAGTATGGGAACAACACAATTATAATACATTTGTACGAAAACAAAACTATACAACGGTGATAAATCAATGTAACAAAATATTTTGGTTTGTAATCAAATTTAATATACTCATAATAATATGGAATTCAAAATACAGCCAGCTGCAGAAGCGTTCGCATTATGTAAATGAGGATCCGAAACTGCTATAAATATAGAAATAAATAATTTAAGGAGTACTACAACACTTTGTCTACTCGGAAACTTGAAAACAGTTCAAGTGTTTTTGACAGACATTTTCCTACACAATATACAGATTGAACTATCTAGGCCCTAACTTGGTAAGTGGTATGCAAAGTATATTTCAACTTTTGAAACACACCATCACTTTGTGTTACTACCGTGCCCAAGTTAAATACTTTGTCGAGATCAAACTGTGTAATGGAGTATGGAGGAATGGCGAAGTGTTTGATTTGTGGCAAGCTGTTTCAGCATGCAAAGAAATTCAATATACAATGCCATTATTCTGTATGCCACACCAATGATTATGACAAATATGGGGGAGAATACCGACAAATACTGGTGCAGCAATTGAAAGATAAATTGTTAAGTGAAGCTAGGGAACACAATGTCAGTGAATCAATGGTAGGCTTAAGGCTTAAGATATAGGATTTCACTAGCCATTGCAAAGAACATGCGTTCTTTTAAAGAAGGGGAATTTGCCAAGAATGTTGCCATCATGACCGCAGAGTAGTTATTCCCTAGCAAAATACAGGAATGTGATTCCATCAATTTATCTCCAAGAACTGTCGTATCATTGCTGCACTGACGCCACTGCGCTGGTGCGTGTTAACAGTAATACGACTCAACTGCTCGCTCTTCCAAGCTCTTGAGGCCTGACTGGCTCTTACGTCATAACTGCAGCATCTGCCGGCCACTGCTTTAAAAGAAATGAGTATCTACTACGTAAAATGAAATACTTGTTCGTTTTTTGTTGTTTCGAAATTACTGCAATATTTTTTAATCTTCAAATACTATATAAATATCATGTTAATAAACTATGCCCTACCAACCACTACTTTGTCAAGTATAACTGATTAAGCCTAAATTTTCTTGTATTACAATTGTCAAATATAGACATTGATAATAAGTGTTTTTTTCCTTCTGCTAAGTATGATTATAATGTCTAAATGCCTATTTAATCCAACCCTAGAAGCACAGAATAGATTATTGTACACCCCTCCAGCTAAGAACTGGTAAGAGCAACTCTTGATTGATGCAACCTGCACAGACCGGCGATCCGCGCACATAACTGCACATTCAGAGTCTGATTTCTGGCATGCTTGATATAGAGCAACAGTTTTCTTTAACTTTCAGCGTGGTACCCACATCGCGTGGGGGTTAGGTACAGCTTACAGCAGTAAAATTTTGGAAATATTCAACATTTTTTCCCTCTATTACTGTATCTTGTACAATAATGATATTAGTATGTGTAAAACACTGTCCTTTTGCTCTATTAGAAAATTTTAAGTTAAAAAAAATATTTACAAATTTTTTTAAACTCAGTTCACTGTGCAGTGATTAAGCGTTTCCCACATAACTAAAAAACTATCCAACATTCTGTGATGAAATGTTTTGTGTGAGGAAATTAAACGCAGAATAAATATGGGAAATGCGTGTTATTATTCGGTTGAGAAGCTCTTATCATCCAGTCTGCTGTCCAAAAATCTGAAAGTTAGCATTTATAAAACAGTTATATTACCGGTTCTTCTATATGGCTGTGAAACTTGGACTCTCACTCTGAGAGAGGAACATAGGTTAAGGGTGTTTGAGAATAAGGTGCTTAGGAAAATATTTGGGGCTAAGCGGGATGAAGTTACAGGAGAATGGAGAAAGTTACACAACACAGAACTGCACGCATTGTATTCTTCACCTGACATAATTAGGAACTTGAAATCCAGACGTTTGAGATGGGCAGGGCATGTAGCACGTATGGGCGAATCCAGAAATGCATATAGAGTGTTAGTTGGGAGACCGGAGGGAAAAAGACCTTTAGGGAGGCCGAGACGTAGATGGGAGGATAATATTAAAATGGATTTGAGGGAGGTGGGGTATGATGATAGAGACTGGCTTAATCTTGCACAGGATAGGGACCGATGGCGGGCTTATGTGAGGGCGGCAATGAACCTTCGGGTTCCTTAAAAGCCATTTGTAAGTAAGTAAGTAAGTAAGTGTATTTATGCATGTCATATCTACAATATGATGCAAGATCACTTCTCTGCCACTGAGAGATTCTCTCATAAAAATTAAATTAATTTAAAAATGGTCAAATATCAGTATTTTCTTCTAACACAAAGTAAAAAAAATATTTATTAAGGAATGTAGTTAAAAAGCCTGATATTTTAAACACGAGTTTCAGCAATAAAATAAAAGAGAGAGAACATGTCAAAGTTAGGAAGTTTATGAGTTACACAGTAAACTATCACCATTTTGAATTTTGAAAAATATTTTTTTTTTCGCAAAAATATTTTTTTCATATAGCAGAAGAACAGTGTTTTACACATAGGAATTTTTATTATTGTACAAAACACAGTAATGGAGCTGTACCTAACCCCATGAAATATTTGTATAGATTTTGAATTATTTTAGCTGACTATTTGTAGGGCTTTACGGCGTTCAATTGATGACACATAACATTCATTTTCATCACCATTATCAATATTCCGAGACACAGACTCTCGAGGGCAACACATGATAACAAATAATGCTTTAAACTTTAACTATCTCGGCACAAAGCAATTCAACTAAAACAAAAGAGTGCTAAGTAGCTCTTTGTTCAAATAAGGTTTTGCAACCTTGCTTGAGTTATTCTATCTGTCCTGTGTCGATAATTTCCTGAATCCTAGAGTACAGCATACTATACTTCATATATGCTTTTAGTTTCAAATTTGCCACTAGGTGGAATCGTTACTGATCACTTCTTTTCTGTGATTGTCAAGCTCCTGACATTTCTTGACTTAGAGGAAGCACAAGAATATCGATTAAATCACTGCAGTGCGTTTTTCAATTATTCGTAAATTAAAATCGCGACCAGCAACTGAACGCCTAGGCACCGTAGGATATGCTTTCGAAGTAAGTACATAGTAAAAGTTAAATTTTAAGAATATAAAATTATGATATAAGATGTAGGCTATGTGCAGACACCCGAAGTATATTATAATGAGAGATGAAACAATTCCTTCGTAAACATAATACCAGCATATATATGACTCGAGTATTGTACATGACGTCAGAGGGAATCGAAAAATTCGAAAGAGAATTAGGAGGACAAATTTAAACGGTACGCAAAACGCGTCCTTGCATGAGGTTGGAGGCTGTACAAAACTAGATAAGTGAGCTCCAAGCCTGTTGGCCACTAGTCTCACTCCGGGTTACGCTGCTCCACCGAAGGAGCTCTAGAAAATTTTGAAGGGGAAGCCGAAATTGGACGTAACCTCTTAGGTACCACATACGCTAGGGGGACTGAGATTTGATCAAGTGATCACGGAACGGGGCGGGGAGGAGATGGCTGGTGTTTTCCGTTAGGATGGCGAAACGCTGTCATCTGTTGTTCGATTAAAAAGCATGTGAAGGCCGTCGGAAGAAGCGCCGTGAAATCTAAATCTGCAATTTGAGAGGTCCCTGTCCTTTCAAATTGCGACTAATTGAGTGACCTCGTACATTTAATAGACAATTTATAGGTTCTGAACTAGGGCATACGTCGTTTATAATAAAGGGGAATATATATGTGGAAGGGTATATAAGTCCGTGGCCCATTTCTTATAGGGCTCATCCCGACATTTATCTTACGCCTTAGGAAAACCACGGAATACCTCAAGCAGGATGAGTTGTCTCATATATAAGAGACTAGCCAATTTGGCTATTATGTAGGAGGTGATTGTTGTCATGAGCCTTGTTGAAGCGTCTCAATTTTGAGACCAGCCATTTGGCTATATAATGGCTCATTTACGAAGAGCGGGGGAGAGATGTAATTGTTAATTATTTTAGAGGAATTAGGGAGATTCATGGGGATATGAGTGCAGGTCCGTGGCCCATTTCTTTTAGGGCTCATCCCGACATTTGCCTTAGCGCCTTAGGAAAACCACGGAAAAACCTAGGCAGGATGAGTTGTCTCAATATCAGAGACCAGCCAGTTGGCTCTTAGGTTGAATGAATCTATGAATCGATGGATATATACTAGCCAATTGGCTCTATGATAGTGCCATCGATCAACAAAAGTAGATATTGTTAGGGAGGGATTTTGTCTAGCCCAGTTAAGACAAGGTCATTTTAAAGCGGTTGCACTATCCAAAAAGTCTCATGGAGTTGAGTCGTGGCTACCAAAACCTGGGAGTAACGCCAGCCTCCCTGTCCTCCTGTCTCAATAGTATAGCTAATGGTCCTGTCTGGTGTCTACGCCGTAACCTAGGATCATACTGGCCGAGGCCATATATGAGAGGGAAGGGGTTTAGAATTATTTTATGTACCGTCTGGTTACACCAACAGTGCTGAACTGTGGTGCTACGTGTCCAGTCCGGTAGTAAGTGAGCGAGTCGATTTCTAACCTGTAGTGCAGTGTTGTCATTACTTTATTTATTAGGTCTTTATAATATATATCTTTATAATATATACATACCGTTACAAACATTAGTAACCAAACAGTAGGAACTGGCTGTTTAAATTGTTCACTACATCACATTCAACAGCGTGTCACAGAACCACTCCCAAAAAGTAACCTTCCTTGCTCTGCGGCAACAATATGGAAACCTCTTTCGCAGTCCCAGAACTCAGAATTGTGCAGTATTTAAACATTTTATAGGAGGAAAGGTACACAGAGTGCCCTGCAAACAAGTACCGTTACTGTACACAACAGATGCCGTGTTGGAACAAAAACAACGACGCGGAGAGAGACTATGAGCGTCAAAATTTGTCGTGAAAATACACTCCTAAATTACTGCAGGGATCAAACGACACATATTGCAATAGAGTGAGACGTAGATATGAATATCCAGCAGCACGGCATCACATGTCTGCAAATAACGACTGTTTCCCGCCGCTTGTAGTTCATTTCCCCCTGAGGTACACTTAGCCTACACAGCACATCGCAAAATAATGAACTGAAAATTTGTGTGTTAATAACTTATGTTTAAACAGCACTGTTTAAAGTCATACGAATCCAATTCAAATGTCCCGACAGGTCCAATGTAACGTATGCAGGAGTCAAAATCCGTATGCCAGTTATAATTTCACTCACTGTTCAGGTCTACGTTATTGCAATGCAGAGGGAGTTTGGCATTTCAGTGTTCTAATATATACATGTGTCCTGTTCGGTCGTTTTACAGTAAGAACTAAGACCTATTTTTTTTTCTCTGGATATATTTATTTATTCATTTATTTACTCTGGTGGAGTTAAGGCCATCAGAACTTCTCTTCCACACTATCAGAAAAAGAATACAACCGCAAGAAAAATGATACATCAATGCAATTAATCTAAGTAATAACGAGTGACACAATGAATATGGCATAAAAAAAACAAAGAACATACAAATAGAAATTGAAAATAATACATAGACAGTGTAAGCGGGATGACTTAAGGAAAAGTGAAGTTGTTTCGTATCAGAGTATATGGCACGTGCCGCGCCGTCCGTCTTTTGTGTACCTGGCGAGTACAGCAGCGTACAAAACGAATGAACCCCGGTCCGTTCATAACGCAATGTGTGCAGTTGTATTATCCTGCTCAAGTATTTAGTACGCGTTAAATAGTAATAATATAATATAATATAATATAATATAATATAATATAATATAATATAATATAATATGGTATATGATATATGATATGATATAATATAATAATAAAAATTATTACTATTTTTAATATTATTATTAATATTATTATTACCATTACTGTTATCATTATTATTATTATTATCAATAATTGTCTTATTTTTTATACTTTGTTTGTCTAATTTATTTTGACCTGCTGTTTATATTTTATTTTGCTTTTTCCTTTCTTTCTGTATGTTATATATTATGTCTGATTTCTACTTACTTGTTGTTTACATAACATTATTATTATTTTAGTCAGTTTTGTGTGTAAAATTGTAGTGTACTTTGTAAATTTGTAGTGTTTTTTGCTGTTTTACTCCTGGTTGAGTGTTAGAGAAAGCCGTATGGCCTTAACTTCGCCAGGTTAAATAAATTATTATTATTATTATTATTATTATTATTATTATTATTATTATTAATAGTGTTGTGCTGATCCATTCATAATGGCAAAACGTTAAATTCGCTCAGTGATACGAAATGCAATTAAGAAGTGTGAGAGTGACATTTTATGTATTAAGAAGGACAATATCGTGTGTAATGTACGTAAAATTGAAATATAAACCAGAACAACTCAGGCTATAGAGAAACATTGCAACAGTACATCGCACAGGAAATGCGTTGAAATGAAGTCTGAGGAACCATCTACATCATGATCATGAACATGATCATCATCATCATCATTTAGTTGTGCTGGTCTAACGACACGTGCAACATGATGCTCAGTACAAATATTCCTCCAAAGAAATTGAGTGATCCCCATTTTAGAGTTTTTCTTCAGAAATTCTCTCGATACAAAAACTGTTTAAGCGATAGGCGAAGACGTTTTAGCTTCGACAACTTACGAGAATATATCGTCGTTTACTGCAACGTTGGTAATTGCATCAATGATGACGAGGACTGAACCTTGCAAGGTATGTATTATAGTACGTTACTTTTCTTTTCCTTCTGACTGTACGGAGATACAGTAGCATGTTGACGTCGTCTGTTTACGTTTAAAACCTGTTGAACCAATGATCTGAATGAAAAAATGTAACATATAGTAAATGTGCACCTACATTCAACGATAAGTCATCCCGCATCCACTGTCTAGTAATAAAAATTAGTCCAACATATTAAGGCCGGGTTGCAGAAACGCAAATCAAATCAGTCCGTGATCGCCAATCAGTTGATGTCTGATTTATTTGATTGTTCATTGCGTTCCACAAACGTGAATCTCCAATCATCTTGTTTTGATTTACTAATTGCTGATTTGAGAAAGAAATGCATTTGACAACAGCGCCATTTAGCAACCACAGCCAATTATGATGCTTTTTAAATGTCGCGAAACCAATACTTCAAGTAGGCGGTGACTAAGAAAACAAGTTAATGCTTTGCTTTTGGTTGCTTTTTGTAGAAAGAAAACAAGCGGATTCTATTTGCTTATAGACTAAAATATAGTGAAAAAATGAAGCAAACAAAAAACGTGATGGGACTTCTGTTCTGGGATTTGCTAGGGGATTCGATAAGAAATTGGAAGATGCATAGCCTCCATAGCCCAAAAGAATTCCATTTCCCATCTCTCTGTTTACAAATTGAGCTCGTAACCTACAGATTAAAACTATTGTGTTATCATGTGTAGAACCATGCCAACGGGCTGCAACATTCCAGAATTTCAATGATGGTGTAGACTACATATTGCCTGTACATTCACAGAAAAGAAATCTTTTCTATTTCGATAAAGTTCGGCATTATTTCAACCAGGTGATTGGATGGCAATGTGAGCACTCTATACAACCAATTACTGTTAGAAATCTTGATATGGCTGAAAATTTTCTCTGGATTTCTCTGGATCCTGCGATAACAAAGAAATTTCATACGTAACATTCCTAACTACTCAGCAAATAGTTGATTTGTGGAACGCAACAAGATCACGATCACCCAAGACTGTCTGAAAAATTCCAACAGCATAAAATCTCAGCGCTATATAACTTCGTTCATAGGAGAAAGTGGAAAGTTTCGATTTGTCTGTTTGCATATATTTGTTTCAATTTTTGAAAGTAACAAAACACACGAATCCTTACTTAACCTAAATCTTTGCTCAAATTCTCTGTCATTATACATAAAAAAAATCATGTCTATCAAGGAAATGCCCTCTTCTTAATAATATTTCCTTCATTCTAAAATTTCTTCATTAGAAGAATCCATTTTGTCGAAAACAATATTGTTACGCTATAACTATTTACTATATAAATTACAGTAGCAGCATTATAAAGACGTTTTATATGATATTCTTATTGAATTTGGTATTCCCAAGAAACTAGTTCGGTTAAATTAAAATGTGTCTCATTGAAACGTACAGCAGAGTCCGTATAGGTCAGTTTCTGTCAGATGCATTTCCTATTTACTGTGGGCTAAAGCAAGGAGATGCACTATCACCTTTACTTTTTAACTATGCTCTAGAGTATGCCAGTAGGAAAGTCCAGGATAACAGAGAGGGTTTGGAATTGAACGGGTTACATCAGCTGCTTGTCTATGCGGATGACGTGAATATCTTAGGAGAAAATCCATAAACGATTGAAAATACGGGAATTTTACTTGAAGCAGAGATAGGTTTGGAAGTAAATTCCGAAAAGAAAAAGTATATGATTTTGTTTCGTGACGAGAATATTGTACGAAATGGAAATATAAAAACTGGAAATTTATCCTCTGAAGCGGTGGAAAAATTCAAATACCTGGGAGCAACAGTAACATATATAAATGATACTCGGGAGGAAATTAAACATTGAATAAATATGGGAAGTGCCTGTTATTATTCGGTTGAGAAGCTTTTATTATACAATCTGCTGTCAAAAAATCTGAAAGTTAGAATTTATAAAACAGTTATATAACCGGTTGTTCTTTATGGTTGTGAAACTTGGACTCTCACTCTCAGAGATTAACATAGGTTAAGGGTGTTTGAGAATGAGGTGCTTAGGAAAATATTTGGGGCTAAGAGGGATGAAGTTACAGGAGAATGGAGAAAGTTACACAACACAGAACTGCACGCATTGTATTCTTTACCTGAAATAATTAGGAACATTAAATCCAGACGTTTGAGATGAGCAGGGAATGTAGCACGTATGGGCGAATCCAGAAATGCATACAGAGTGTTAGTTGGGAGGCCGGAGGGAAAAAGACCTTTGGGGAGGCCGAGACGTAGGTGGGAAGATAATATTAAAATGGATTTGAGGGAGGTGGGATTATGATGATAGAGACTGGATTGATCTTGCTCAGGATAGGGACCTATGGCGGCCTTATGTGAGGGCGGCAATGAACCTCCGGGTTCCTTAAAAGCCATTAAGTAACAGCACTATAAATATAACAACATAAATACTTTACCAATGATCAGTCATTTAACCAGCAAAAATCTGTTGATCAAATCTGATGGAAGACTGACCTCCGATGAAATACTGATTGTTCGTTCTGCAATGAAAATAGAACTGATGGCTAATCAAACCCTCCTTGATCGCGAATCATATTTGACCGGTGTTTCTGCAACCGGGGCTAAATGATACAAAAAGAACAAACAAAAAGTAAAAGCATATACAACAAATACAGACACAAAATAACAGTGTCGCTCAGCATCATTGTTATTAACCAAGGAACAATAAGCTGTTCTAGTATCCTGGCACAAATACAAGAGAAAGGGTTAATCTAACAAAAGGAAATTATTGCCAAAATACTAAAGATATAAACTTCAGCATAAATCTAAGAGAAACGGATTTTGTGAGATAAATCATACTTCACTAGTTTACTTTTAAAAATATGAGTGCCCGGCAATCTCTGACGTCACTAGGTAAAGAATTCCAGAGGCGAGGCAGTGAACGAGACGAATATAGGGAAGTTCTGTGACGAGTAATAGAAAGGAGAGACTGATCCTTATTTCGTGAAGTACTTAGTAACTGAAAGCGTGAAGACAAGTAATTTGGAGAAGAGACCTTACAGAAATTCAGTGTCAATCCGATAAAGTGTGGCCAGAATTCGTCCTGGAAATAGGAACGGGAAATAAAATAAAACTTTCGCCTGGAAATGAACTCGAAGTTTTCTAGTCAGCTCCTCCAGCGAAAAAGCCAATTCGGCTCCCAAATCCTGCGAGGTCATGAAATGTTTTCATTATCAATCGACGTCCTGTATTATCCCATTGACGTCACATAAAATTGCAACCACCCTCGTTCTTCTTCTCTTTGGATTCTACTTGTTCTTCTTTCGTTCATTTTGTTATGCTACTCTTCTCCTTGTTCTCCTTGTCTTTCCCTTGATTTCCTCGTCTTCTCCTTATTCTTTCCCTCTGTACTCCTTGTATTCCCCTTATTATCCTTGTTTTCTTCTTGTTTACCCAAAGTCTCCTTGTCTTTCCCTTGATTTCCTCGTCTTCTCCTTATTCTTTCCCTCTGTACTCCTTGTATTCCCCTTATTATCCTTGTCTTCTTCTTGTTTACCCAAAGTCTCCTTGTCTTTCCCTTGATTTCCTCGTCTTCTCCTTATTCTTTCCCTCTGTACTCCTTGTATTCCCCTTATTATCCTTGTCTTCTTCTTGTTTACCCAAAGTCTCCTTGTCTTTCCAATGATTTCCTCGTCTTCTCCTTATTCTTTCCCTCTGTACTCCTTGTATTCCCCTTATTATCCTTGTCTTCTTCTTGTTTATCCAAAGTCTCCTTGTCTTTCCCTTGATTTCCTCGTCTTCTCCTTATTCTTTCCCTCTGTACTCCTTGTATTCCCATTATTATCCTTGTCTTCTTCTTGTTTACCCAAAGTCTCCTTGTCTTTCCCTTGATTTCCTCGTCTTCTCCTTATTCTTTCCCTCAGTACTCCTTGTATTCCCCTTATTATCCTTGTCTTCTTCTTGTCTACCCAAAGTCTCCTTGTCTTTCCCTTGATTTCTTTCAATTTAGTTGAAAGACTACAACGTGTTCATAATGTGTGTGTCCGCTTCATCTGCAATACTCGTAAAGTTGACCATATAACGCCACCTTTTAAAGTTCTTTCATGGGTCCGCCTAAAGAAGTGGAGAACAGCACTTTCTTTATCTGTTCTGTTTAGAATATTACACACTTCTACTCCAAATATCCGAGAACTCGCTTCGAGTATCTTACAACGGTACGGAATCAACATCAGGCCTTATTACCCATTCCTCGTCATCGCACCTCTTTCTATTCATCCTCTTTCACAGTGTCAGTTTGTCGCCTATGGAACTCCTTATCTCGTCATGTCAAGGATTGCCGAACGGTGCATCAATTTAAATAAAAAATTAAGAATTACATACTTTACATGGAACTGATTTGTGAGCGTTAGCAGATTTTTATACATTATTCTGTGTTTTTGTACAAATTGTCATTTTGGCCTATTATAAAATATAATTAGGATATGAATTGCATAAGTTTATCACTTAATTATGTATAATGATTAGTCAATATTTCATTATATGTAAGCTTGTTAAAATGCATGAAAATTAATTTTATATTTAAGTGTGACATTTGCCTCACGGTTGGGGAAAACCTCGGAAAAATCCAATGAGGTAATCGGCTCAAGAAGCGCCCGAGCGCAACTCCGGATCTGAAGGCAAGCGCCTTAACCGACTGAGTACGCCGTGGCTCTATGGCATGTTACCGACTTCTTATCACCCTCTGCAGCCACTTCCGCTAATTCAGACAATCAATTGTGTGTTACTAAGTTATAGAGGAAAAATAATTTAAGAGTTTTCTTTAAATTTTCACATGTAATTTTTCTACTTTTGTCCACCTAAATATGGATTTTGGACCACTGTGTGCCGGAGGAAATTTTCCTTCAATTGTAATAATAATAATAATAATAATAATAATAATAATAATAATAATAATAATAATAATAATATTATTATTATTATTATTATTATTATTATTATTATTATTATTATTATTATTATTATTATTATTATTATTGTCTTCTACACAACGCAGAACTGCACGCATTCTATTCTTCACCTGACATAATTAGGAACATTAAATCCAGACATTTGAGATGGGCAGGACATGTAGCACGTATGGGCGAATCCAGAAATGCATATAGAGTGTTAGTTGGGAGACCGGAGGGAAAAAGACCTTTGGGGAGGCCGAGACGCCGATGGGATGATAATATTAAAATGGATTTGAGGGAGATAGAATATGATGATGGAGACTTGATTAATCTTGCTCACGATA
Source organism: Periplaneta americana (assembly GCF_040183065.1). NCBI lineage: Eukaryota > Metazoa > Arthropoda > Insecta > Blattodea > Blattidae > Periplaneta > Periplaneta americana. The sequence continues at coordinate 21,913,804 of NC_091129.1, read as the reverse complement.
GGGACCAATGGCGGGCTTATGTGAGGGCGGCGATGAACCTCCGGGTTCCTTAAAAGCCAGTAGGTAAGTAAGTAACCAATTATTGTTATTATATTATTGTTATTATTATTATTGTTATTATTATTTTTGTTATTATTATTATTATTATTATTATTATTATTGTTATTATTATTATTATAAATCCAACGCTCTAGTATTGATACTCCGAGACGGTTCAGTGCTTCAGGTTCAATGCTGAATTCAAAATAAGTTTGTAAAGTGAGTGACTTCTTCAAAAACAATTTTTGACTTTGTTTATTGTTGTCATTTTTTTGTCTTTGCCTAAACCTATCAAAGATATTGTGAAGAGATGCTCTCCTTTACAGCATTGTGACCAGAATAATTAGAAACTAAACGACACTTGAGTAGTCCAATTTCGTTTACATTTTGTCCATACTGTATAAACAGGAATAGTCTGTTGAACAGGACTTGCATACCAACATTGTAAAACATCATTTATTTGTTTGGCTGCGATCTCTACACCATAACTGCTTCTGTCCCTGGATAAAGCCGATAGGACTTCGTGACAACAGGGCTAGAGTTATCACCTATTTAACACAGTGACATCAGCATTGTTTGCATATTTTAGTGGAAATCGGAAAGCATTACCGTCACTGGGGAAGCATCACGCCCTCCACAGCTCTGCGGCGCGGTACACAGATTGCATTGCAAGCCGCTCTTTTTAAAGTATATTGCGATGGGATGAGAGAATCAAATTTTCATGGCTGATGTGTAGCTTATTTCCCACTCAAGATGAGGGATGCCGTAGTGTTACAAGAACACAGTTCCCAGACCTCTGTGTGCTGACTTTTGGTTAGCAACTGCTACGAACCCGTGCGTCATCTACTGCTGTATAATTCAAATACCACTGCAACGCAGGCTTGATATACGTGTCACTTCCAGGAAGCATTGTGGTAGCCAGGTCTACGAAAATTATCGTTTTGTACGGTAATTTCATCCAACAAAGTTTAAACAGTTGTGGTATTGAAAATAGCTTAATCCATAATATACGATAATTTAGGATCAAATTTTCAGATTTTAATCAAATAGTATTTTTTTCTTATTTTTGTGGTAACTGCACATATTTGACGATAAGCTTAATTAAAATTGAACTCAATAGAGAAATGAACACACTTTTGCATTAATATAATGCTAAGTTGCTCCCTTAGATTTGACATACCCTTTACATTATTACTTAAAATTGAAAAAAGAAATGTTGCTAAAAGGACAGTTTTCTTGAAAGAATTATAATTCTTATTTCCCTTACCATAAATCCAAACTCTAACAAACCAGTTCATATGAAACACTAATTCCATTGCACTGTAAATACTTGTACAGATGTGTTTTTTTTTAAATTTATTAATAAAAATAATTAAAATATATAATCATTTATGTCTCCTGAATGTACTAATAACAAAGAGATAAAACAAAAATAATCATTTATATCTCTTATTTTTTATTCAGAATAAATGAATAAAATAAGAACAATCATTTACGTCTCTTTATTTATTAAGAATAAAGCAATAAAGGTAAAATAATCATTTACATTTCTTTTATTTTTTATTCAGAATAAATGAATAAAATAAGAACAATTATGTACGTCTCTTTATTTATTAAGAATAAAGCAATAAAAGTAAAATAATCATTTACATTTCTTTTATTTTTTATTCAGAATACATGAATAAAATAAGAACAATCATTTACGTCTCTTTATTTATTAAGAATAAAGCAATAAAAGTAAAATAATCATTTACGTCTCTTCTATTTTATTTCTTAAAAATGAAGGAGTAAAAAAATAATTTACTTCTCTTCCATTTACTAAGATTAAGGAAATAAAAGAAAAATAATCATTTACGTCTCTTTTATTTTTTATTCAGAATAAATGAATAAAATAAGAACAATCATTTACGTCTATTTATTTATTAAGAATAAAGCAATAAAAGTGAAATAATCAGTTACGTCTCTTCTATTTTATTTCTTAAAAATGAAGAAGTAAAAAAAATAATTTACTTCTCTTCCATGTACTAAGATTAAGGAAATATAAGAAAAATAATCATTTACATCTCTTTTATTTTTTGTTCAGAATAAATGAATAAAATAAGAACAATCATTTACGTCTCTTTATTTATTAAGAATAAAGCAATAAAAATAAAATAAGCATTTACACTTCTTTAATTTTTATTCAGAAAAAATGAATAAAATAAGAACAATAATTTACGTCTCTTTATTTATTAAGAATAAAGCAATAAAAGTAAAGTAATAATTTACGTCTCTTCTATTTTATTTCTTAAAAACGAAGGAGTAAAAAAAATAATTTAGTTCTCTTCCATTTACCAAGATTAAGGAAATAAATGAAAAATAATCATTTACATCTCTTTCATTTTTTATTAAGAATAAATGAATAAAATAAGAACAATCATTTACGTCTCTTTATTTATTAAGAATAAAGCAATAAAAGTTAAATAATCAGTTACGTCTCTTCTATTTTATTTCTTAAAAATGAAGGAGTAAAAAAAATAATTTACTTCTCTTCCATGTACTAAGATTAAGGAAATAAAAGAAAAATAATCATTTACATCTCTTTTATTTTTTATTCAGAATAAATGAATAAAATAAGAACAATCATTTACGTCTCTTTATTTATTAAGAATAAAGCAATAAAAGTAAAACAATCATTTTCATTTCTTTTATTTTTATTCGAAATAAATGAATAAAATAAGAACAATAATTTACGTCTCTTTATTTATTAAGAATAAAGCAATAAAAGTAAAATAATCATTTACATTTCTTTTATTTTTTATTCAGAATAAATTAATAAAATAAGAACAATCATTTACGTCTTTTTATTTATTAAGAATAAAGCAATAAATGTAAAGTAATCATTTACGTCTCTTCTATTTTATTTCTTAAAACTGAAGGAGTAAAAAGAATAATTTACTTCTCTTCCATTTACTAAGATTAAGGAAATAAAAGAAAAATAATCATTTACGTCTCTACTATTTATTAAGAATAAAAGAAAAATACTCAATTTACGTTTCTTCTATTTACTAAGAATAAAGGTATTAAATAAACATAATAATTTACGTCTTTTAATGCATTAAGAATAAAATAATAAATGAAAAATAATCATTGACGTCGCTCCTATTTATTAAGAATAAAGAAATAAAAGAGAACTAATCATTTACATATTTTATATTTATTAAGATAAAAGGGATATAACAAAATAATAATTTACTTCTCTCCTATTTATTAAGAATAATGAAATAAAAGGGAACTAATCATTTACCTATTTTCTGTTTATTAAGAAAAAAGGAATATAAAAAATAATCATTTACGTCTCTCCTATTTTTTAAGAATAAATGAATAAAAGAGAACTAACCATTTACCTATTTTCTGTTTATCAGGAAGAAAGGAATATGACAAAATAATCATTTACATCTCTTCTATTTATTAAGAATAATGAAATAAAAGAGAACTAACCATTTACCTATTTTCTGTTTATTAAGAAAGAAGGATTATAAAAAAATAATAATTTACGCCTCTCCTATTTTTTAAGAATAAATAAATAAAAGAGAACTAACCATTTACCTTTTTTCTATTTATCAGGAAGAAAGGAATATGACAAAATAATCATTTACGTCTCTTCTATTTATTAAGAATAATGAAATAAAAGAGAACTAACCATTTACCTATTGTCTGTTTATTAAGAAAAAAGGATTATAAAAAATAATCATTTACCTATCTCCTATCTTTTAAGAATAAATAAATAAAAGAGAACTAACCATTTACCTATTTTCTATTTATCAGGAAGAAAGGAATATGACAAAATAATCATTTACGTCTCTTCTATTTATTAAGAATAATGAAATAAAAGAGAACTAACCATTTACCTATTTTCTATTTAACAGGAAGAAAGGAATATGACAAAATAATTATTTACGTCTCTTCTATTTATTAAGAATAATGAAATAAAAGAGAACTAACCATTTACCTATTTTCTGTTTATTAAGAAAAAAGGAATATAAAAAAATAATCATTTACGTATCTCCTATCTTTTAAGAATAAATAAATAAAAGAGAACTAACCATTTACCTATTTTCTATTCATCAGGAAGAAAGGAATATGACAAAATAATCATTTACGTCTCTTCTATTTATTAAGAATAATGAAATAAAAGATAACTAACCTTTTACCTATTTTCTATTTAACAGGTAGAAAGGAATATCACAAAATAATCATTTACGTCTCTTCTATTTATTAAGAATAATGAAATAAAAAAGAACTAACTATTTACCTATTTTCTGTTTATTAAGAAAAAAGGATTATAAAAAAATAATCATTTACGTATCTCCTATCTTTTAAGAATAATTAAATAAAAGAGAACTAACCATTTACCTATTTTCTATTTATCAGGAAGAAAGGAATATGACAAAATAATCATTTACGTCTCTCCTATTTATTAAGAATAATGAAATAAAAGAGAACTAACCATTTACCTATTTTCTATTTAACAGGAAGAAAAGAATATGACAAAATAATCATTTACGTCTCTTCTATTTATTAAGAATAATGAAATAAAAGAGAACTAACCATTTACCTATTTTCTGTTTATTAAGAAAAAAGGAATATAAAAAATAATCATTTACGTATCTCCTATCTTTTAAGAATAAATAAATAAAAGAGAACTAACCATTTACCTATTTTCTATTCATCAGGAAGAAAGGAATATGACAAAATAATCATTTACGTCTCTTCTATTTATTAAGAATAATGAAATAAAAGATAACTAACCTTTTACCTATTTTCTATTTAACAGGTAGAAAGGAATATCACAAAATAATCATTTAAGTCTCTTCTATTTATTAAGAATAATGAAATAAAAGAGAACTAACCATTTACCTATTTTCTGTTTATTAAGAAAAAAGGAATATAAAAAAATAAACATTTACGTATCTCTTATCTTTTAAGAATAAATAAATAAAACAGAACTAACCATTTACCTATTTTCTATTCATCAGGAAGAAAGGAATATGAAAAAATAATCATTTACGTCTCTTCTATTTATTAAGAATAATGAAATAAAAGAGAACTAACCATTTACCTATATTCTGTTTATTAAGAAGAAAGGAATATGACAAAATAATCATTTCATCTCTTCTATTTATTAATAATAATAAAATAAAAGAGAACTAACCATTTACCTATTTTCTGTTTATTAAGAAAAAAGGATTATAAAAAAATAATAATTTACGTCTCTCCTATTTTTTAAGAATAAAGTAAGAAAAGAAAAACAATAATTTATGTCTCTTCTAATTATTAAGAATAAAGGAAAAAAAAAAGAAAATGAATCATTTACATCTCTTCTATATATTAAGAATAAATGAATAAAAGATAAATAATCTTTTACGTCTTTTTTTCTTTATTAAGAATAAAGGAATGAAAGAATAATAATCATATACGTTCTACCTATTTATTGACAATAAATGAATAATGGAAAAATAATTATTTATGTCTCTTCTATTTATTAAAAATAATGAAATAAAAAAATAAAAATATAATTTACGTATGTTCTATTTTATTTATTTAGTATGAAGGAATAAAAGACCAATAAACACTTGCGTCTATTTTAGTAGGTTATTTTACGACGCTTTGGTTATTTACAGTCTGAATGGGATGAAGGTGATAATACCGGTGAAATGAGTCCGGGATCCAGCACCGAAAGTTACCCAGCATTTGCTCATATTGGGTTGAGGGAAAACCCCGGAAAAACCTCAATCATGTAACTTCTCCCGATCGGGAATCGAACCCTAGCCACCTGGTTTCGCAGCCAGACGCGCTAGCCGTTACTCTACAGGTGTGGATTACTTACGTCTCTTCTATTCATTAAGAATAAAAGAAAAATAATCATTTATGTCTCTTCCACTTATTAATTGTAAAGGAATAAAAGAAAAATAGTCATTTACGTTTCTTCCATTTATTAAGAATGAAGGTATAAACGAAATATAATAATCATTTATGTCGCTTATATTTATTATGAATAAAGGAATAAAAGAAAAATAATTAAAAATTTAAAAAAAATGTAAAAACTGAATTTCTCTATTCATTCTAACCAATTCAATTCAACATATTACAACTCAAACTATTCAAGTCATTTTCAAATCAACTGTTAAAATAAATATAAAAAAAAACTATACCTATAATGCCATTTCACTCAGAATATCCGTACTAAAGATGAACAAAACTAACTGCCGCTCTCGCTCGCTGTGTTCGTTGCATTTGTCTTTCGAGTCTCGTCTCGTCATTCTCGTGTGTTTCGAGTCTCGCTCATCATTCTCGAAATAGCATTTGGTCGGCGTGGAAAGATTTAGTAACTTTGAATAACATATATCATTGAAATAAATAACATTATAAATGTTTAAATGAGAAAAAGACAAAACAGAATAGTATCTTAATTATCAAAATGTTCTGGCTCTACTGTACATTACCTACGGTTATATAAATTTAATAGAGAAAAAAACAATTCCGATATAAATTTGAATTTCTAAGGAACATAAAACATAACGGCCGCAGATTCCAACAGGCGCGCGGACATCATAGCCATCGACAGGGTTAAGGATAAGGCCATGGTATTATATCCAACCATCCGCTTTGAGAGAAACCTCTCACAAGCGGACGAGGTCAACAAGGAAAAACAAGAAATATATGAACCACGCCTACCATTCCTCTCTTCTAAATATAACATACCTATTATCAGTGGGTCGTCAAAGTCTGTTATATGGAGCGAGAGGTTACCTTGCTAAGTCTACCTACCAACTATTAGTGAAATTAAAATTTTAAGTCTTTCAAATACAAAATATCTTATTACAAACTCTTAGGGACTCTTTACACATCATTCAATATATATAATTTGAACTGGTAATGGAAATTACGGGAAAACGGCTGAACGGATTTTAATACATGGCCCCTCATTTTGAAGCTTGGAACCCAAAGTTTTTCGGAAAAATAGTAGTTTTCAGTGAAATGTCAATTTTCCTACATAATTTTCCTATTTTCCAAAATCAATCCGTCGTCAGTTTTGATAACTAGCTAATTGCATTCAAGAGAAGCGAAGCGAGCATCAAGTCGGCCGTGTTGCATTTCAGAATAAAACAAAACACACACTACAGTAAACAATATTACACGAAGGCCATGATCTGCAAGAATGCTGACATATTTAGAGCTCAAATTAAGTTGGTTATTAAAAACTTAACTTACTAAAAGTAATTTACAGGTTCAATTCTGTGGTGTGTAATTTTCTGGGTACAGCTGTGTATTGGATATTAAAAACTACAAAACTTGAGGTGGTTTGATGACATTATTACTATTAGAAAAGAAATATTATTGTAGTTAATGCCGTGATGTGACTATTTTTCATTAATTATACATATTAATGCTGTATTTATGATATGAAAGTGAAACGTTTTGGGGTTATATAAGTAGATGTAGAGAATAACTTAAATTAGATTTTGATTTTTATATTTTACTGAGTGGCAGCTATATAGTATATATAGTATATGTTACTGAAAGCTATAAAACTTACGTGAGATAATAATATTATTAAAATCAAATATTTTTATAGTTATTAATCAAGTGGGGTTGGGTCTTTTTCGTATATATATAATGGCGGTGTGGTGTAGATATTTATATGCGTGGTTCTCTTCAGTATTGGCTAGAGAGAGAGAGAGAGAGAGAGAGGGAGAGAGAGTATCTTTCATTATTATGGAAGTAAATAACTTTCAGAATGTCTGGTATTCTTCATTGAAAATAAATCTGAAAAATGTTTATTTGAACATCTTGAACTTAGTTTGCACCATTTGCTGCACAAGCCACTAGTCATCTATATTTTCGAGAAATGTAAATTTGTCAATATGACATTTTAGCATCAAGCGAATCCCAAATCCAAAATTTAGTATTTTCTAAAATTAATTGACTTAATAAAACATAACTGTTCTGTATTCAGGATCCTTGTGGTCACCCTCAATGACGGGCTGATGATTTAACCAAATCCTTATCTCGTACTTGAGATTTCACTATTGATCCCAAACATATGAAAAGAAAATTTCTTGCCTTTTAATAAGAGCCTAGTAATTAAATAAAGATTGGGGAACGGATTATTATACACTGAAAGATAGAGATAGGGTACTTCATTATTTTATACATATATAACAGTTTCCGAAGTGGATAAAAGTTCAGTCAGGTATAAACAACTGTGGCGATTCAAAGCTGCTTGGCGTTCGGGATTTCGGGAGTGATCAATCTCGGCGTCTCGAAACACTCACAAGCAGTCTGCACGTGAACAACGCAACGTGTAGAACAGTGTCGTGCGGGTTTTCGGCTTTGCGGGCGCTGTTAGTCTTGCTTTCTCGATTGTTGTTCATCTCTAGTCTACTTATATAAGATGGGAAATGATTTCGTCTTAAAACAATATCGTAATCAATTTCTAGCACTCACATGATTCTGGTATTGAATGCATAATCATGGAAAGATAGGAAAAGGAAAGGTAATCTATAGAAGCAGTGATTGCTTTATAGTATAATGTTGGTGTAATATATGATAATTTAGTATCGTACAAGCAAAGTTTAGTACTGGTACATTTCACAACAGTTTTAATTGTCCAATATTTGTTAACAGCAAACTCATTACCACAACGAGGAAAACTGAATAGTACAACATGAACTGCAATTACTTTATTATGCGCCGTTTAATGTGATTGTTGTTGCATCTCGTGCCCATATCATTCACAGCAACAAGTTGTACGGATAATTATATGAATTAATATATACTTTATCAACGTTAGTTTTCAATCAAAGATGTTATCGACAGACTGCGATAAGAAGATAAAGAAGTAAGGCGAAATTGAAATGGGATGAGAAATATATTCTACATAAGAATTATATTCAATATCATAGGAAGCCACCGGCTTGGGTCAGTCAGTTAAGGCGCTTGCCTGCTGGTCTCAAGTTGCGTTCGGGCGTGGATTCGATCCTCGCTTGGGCTGATTACCTGGTTGGGTTTTTCCGAGGTTTTCCCCAACCGTAAGGTGAATGCCAGGTAATCTATGGCGAATCCTGGTACTCGTCTCGCTATCATCAATCTCATCGACACTAAATAACCTAGCAGTTGATACAGCGTCGTTAAATAATAAAAAAAAAATATCACAGGATCTACTCAGAGTCTAAACTTCGTCCCCTTTTGGAAGAAGCCGTCAGGTAATGACATATTGAACTACATTCCGGAATCTGTCTCAAAATTGAAACGCATTTGTGACCTTTAAATGCTACTTTTAAGTCAACATATTCAACAAAGTGTATATTTATAAAAGGTCGATGCAGTGGTTAAGTGATGAATTGTAGAATTTTATAAACTTTGAACAGAATAGTAATCTGTATAGCTCTACTTAGGAATTGATTATGCTTGTAAATTGAAGTAATTTGCATGATATGTATTATCAGTTTTGTATATCTCAACTGATTAAATTGTTTATCCTTTTAAACTGAACTAACTTACTTGCTATGTACTATATTTTATAGCTCGTTTAATGAATAATAATTTAGGTTTGTAAATTTAATAATCTTATTGCTAGGTGTTGGAGTTTTTTTTTTTGAAGAGCCATCAACGTAGCTCAGTCGGCAGACTCGCTAGCCTGCTGTCCGGAGCTGCGCTAGGACTTGGGTTAGATTCCGGTTCGGTCCGATTACCTGGTTGGCTTTTTCCGAGGTTTTCCCCAACCATAAGTCAAATTCCAGGTAATCTATGACGGATCCTCGGCTTCACCTCACTTTATCTCGCCAAAAAATTGTAATTTTGTGAAATTTTGACTTGTTGCACATCTTAAAGCTTCAATCATCATCATCATCATCATCATTATCATCGTACATGGCATGACAGCCCATTATGGGCCCTAACCTTCTTCAGAATGTCCTTCCAGACTTCTATATTTGCTGCTAAATTCTTCCAGTTCCTTATTTTACTAATTCTAATATCCTGCAAGACATCTTCCCATCTTAATTTCGGTCTTCCAACTTTTCTTATTTGTAATGGTTGTGTCATATAGATATTTTTAACAGTTTCATTATTGTCCACACGTATCAAATGTCCAGCCCAGGCCAATCTATTAGTTCTAATTTACTTTACTAAGTCAGGTTCCTTATATAATTCATACAATTCACAATTTCTCCCTCTTCTCCAAGTATCACCTTCTTTCACAGCCCCAAAAATATTTCTTAGTGTCTTTCTTTCAAAAGTAGCCAGAGATTTCTCATTTGACTTTTAAAAAGTCCAACTTTCTTATGCATATGTAATTACTGGTCTTATAAGAGTTTTATAAATCAGTATTTTGGTTTTCTCTGTTATTAGATGTCATCTAAGATGTTTTCTGAGTCCATATAAACATCTATTTGCAGCTATTATGCGTTTTTGAAGTTCAACATGGCTATCATTCTTACAAGTGATTTCTGAGCCCAAATATTTCAACGTATGAACAGTCTGGAATTTTCATGAACCTATTACAATATGCGATGGATAATATGCACATTCATTACTGGAAGATGGTATATATTTAGTCTTACATTGATTAATTTGCAAATTCATTTTTCTAGCAGCACTTTCAAATCTTATAAACTCATCCTTCATTGCAGACTGCGTTCTTCCAAATATGTCAATGTCATTTGCATAGGCAAGAATTTGCGCCTCTTATGTTCAATTCAGCATCTCTGATAATCTTTTCTAATAGTATATTAACTGCGTAACACCTGTACTGTTATATGGGTTTCAGACATGGTCTCTTACTGCCAAACTTCGTAACAGTCTCCAAATATGCCAAGAAAGATGCTGAGAAGGATACTAGGCTTATCACTGAGGGACAGAGTTCCAAATGAAGTACTACAAAATATGTCAGCAGTTAAAGATCCAGCACTGCAAGCCACCAACACCAAATGGAAGTGGGGAGGCCATGTTGCACGACTTAGAGACGGAAGATGGACGCAGACATTCACAATATGGGATCCCCGCATTGGCAAGAGATCACGCGGGAGACCAAGAAGAAGATGGGCCGACCTCTTCAGTGAACGAGTAGGAAGCCATTGGTCAAGCAGAGCAAGATATAGGCAAGACTGGAAAAACCTAAGAAGACAAGTGAACAGCGACTAAAACCAGTGCGACAGAAACAAGCGAACAATACCAAAGTGTGCAGAATGTGAACCAAGTGAACAATTCCACTCTTACGCGGAGTAGCTCACCGCGTGAGACAAATAGAGCTCTCCCTCTATAGGAGGAGGCCTTTGCCCTTAACGGGACATTTTTAGGCTAATCATTTCATCATTTCATTTCATATTAAAAAGTAAACAGGAAAGAGCATCTCCCTGTGTTGCTAATGTAAAATCTATGGAATACAAAAGAATGGAATGAAAATGAAATAATGTAAGGCAGCTTTCGTTGAAACTTCATTGAAATTCCAGCTAAGGAGAGAGCGAAATATAACCATATTTCACTGTATCATCGTCACAGTTGCAATTACTACTACAACCAGATTGTCCTGCTTTACAGCATAGAAGGTTACAAAGTATTATAGTACATTTTGTTTCACCGCCAATAATGAATGCTAGGCACACCCAAATCGCCTCAGAGAAATTATTCGAATCAATGGTTCAATTTACATATTCCCTAGAGACGATATAATTTATACGGACAGAGATTATTTCAGTTTACAAACGATATCTCTTATATTAAACCATTTAATTATATTCGAATTCTCATGAGTATTAGAAAAATAAAAAATTAATAACAGCAGTTATAATAAAGTCAATTAATGTACGTGAATTTCAATACAAGAAATATTATTTAGAAATATATTATTCAATATTTAGCTGTGACCACATTACGAAAAAAAAAATGTATTATATATCCATGTGAATGCAGTTATAAAATACTATTTCGTTTATATGACGTCATTCCATTTCCGACCAATGAAGTGTAATAAAATTTTGAATTCCAACCAATCACAGTCAAACATCGCGATAATATTTGAAGGTAGATTTATCTCTATCAATTTATCGCATGGTCGTTCTTTTGTTTTGTCGGTGTCGCCAACTGTCTCCCCGTAAATTGATGAGCATGAATCCATTAAGATGCAACTACACGGTCAAACTGTTCTTTCAACTTCACGCATTCAAGTAATGAATGCAAGATTGATATTTAATATTAATTAATATATTTACGCAGTGAAGACGATGTTCAAAACGGTGCACCATGTAGACACAAAATATTTACGCTTCTTAATTGAACGTACGTTTTAAACTTGATCTTTTCAATATTTTTCCCAGATGCATGAATACGCGCATTGAAAATTGGACTGTGTAGATGCAGCTTCAGTCCCGTTACACACTACAGCGAGAATGCGTTTGTCGATTTATGGAAAATGCTTTCATGTAGCACGAAGTAACGGTCGAAATAAGGCACAATTAATAAAAAGTCAGATGTTCAAATTTATGTAACATCAGCGCATATCAACCCCAAAGATCTTATATATTATATACAAGGTCTTTGATCAAACTGCTTTTCCGTATGGCGTAATAAAATACATGTTTTAATTATCTATACAGAGATGGCTTCACTGTTTAGCAACATATGTCTCGCCGTAGTGTGAATACATAAGCATTGCTATATAGCTGTTTTCACACAATATTACATAGTTCTTAGTTCTCGGTGTAGTGTGTAATGTAACGACGAAGTACTAAATACAGTGTGAAATTCTACTTCCACATCTTCATCTACTAATTCCATGTCCATTGTAGGCTATTAGAAAAAAATTCAGATTTGATAACTGCGTTTTCAACAATTCTTCATTTAAATAATGTAGCCTATTAGTCAGGTTACTTTTAATTATATTATAAAATGTTTAAATTATATTATGATTTCAGCAGATAATGAAAACGTATTTCTGTCATAATAATAACAGTACATGTAATGAACATTGTTAAACCTGTGTTTCGCTTTCTCGAAATTGGCATTACTGAATAACATCCAATTTCTTTATTGCAGTAATCGATATTCAATCTATCTCAATTGCATAATGTCCGAATAGGTCAAGTATTGGTAAATATACCATTATTAACAATTTGTGAGCGAATTTTAGGGATATATTACTTATATTTTTATTTTATTCACGAAATAGTCCCAATAAATGTCACTCGAGGTCTGATATTACTACAGATAAATAGCTATCTGGAATAAATTTCTGATTCTGAGTAGGTCTAAAGTTAGGTACATATTTAAATTGCTATTTAATATTTATAAAACGAGACAATATTATATAAACAGCCAAATGTATAGGTTATGTGGCAATGTTTTCATATAATAGCAGGAACAGAAGCTACTCCAATTATCTTGAAAACCGTAGTAAGACAATTGAGATTGGACTAGAAAATATTGAATTCACTGCAAATTTTCGTACTATTTAAACAATTCTGTATACAGTGTGAACTGTTTATAGCATAAATAAGATGCGTACATCCATTTTTATGTTTATACAGAATGGATAATTTGAAATATAGCTCAACTAATATATGTTTTTATATTGACTTAATCTGTTTACTATGTATTGTATTTTTTGTTAGCATAACTGATGAATTTTTATGTACTGTAAATTGAATAGTATACTGTATAGGTCAACTGATGAATTGTTTAAGCTTATAAATTGAATTAATCTACTTCATATGAATTGTATAGCTTAACGAAAATAAGTTTGTAAATTGAACTAATTTGATTGTATATGTTTGTATAGTTTGGCTGATGAATTGTATATGTTCTTAAAATGATTACTAGTCTGTGTAGCTCTACTGATGAATTGTATATAGACATACTGTAAATTGAATGGTAATATGTATAGCTGAACTGATGAATTGTTTATGATTATAAATTGAATTAATCTACTTGATATTAATTGCACAAATTTGTATAGCTTAATGAAAGTATGCTACTTTGTATTGTATATATTTGTATAGTTATGGCCGATGAATTGTATATGCTTTAAATTGAATAGTAATCTATATAGCTCTACTGATAAATTGTTTGTGTTTGTAATTTGAAGTAGTTTGCATGATATGTATTATCAATTTCTGTATATCACAACTGGTTGAATTGTTTATGTCTTAAATTCAATTAAACTATTTTGTATTGTAATATACCTCAACTTATGAATGATCGTTTGCGTTTGTAAATTTAATAATCTGATTGGCTATGTATTGTATACTTTTAGTAGAGCCATCGATGTAGCTCAGTCAGCAGACTCGCTGGGCTGCTGATCCGGAGCTGCGTTAGGGCTTGGGTTGGATCCCCCTTTGGACTCTGGTTTCTTCGGAGGTTTTCCCCAGCCGTGGGACTGAAGCCGGATGGTCTATGGCGAGTCCTTGGCATCAACCCCTTTGATTTGATTACCCCCTTTGATTTGATTACCTGGTTGGGTTTTTCCGAGGTTTCCCCCACCGAAAAGGCAAATGCCGGGTAATATTTTGGCGAATCCTCGGACCTCATCTCATCTCACTACATCTCGCCAAAAAAAAAAAAAAAAAAAAAAAAAAAAAAATTCACAAAATTGTAAAAATTGTAGAAAATTACTAAATTGTAAAACTATAAAAATTTGTAAATATTGTAATTGTAATATTGTAAAATGTTGACATGTTCCACATCTTAAAGCTTCATTGCTCATGTAAGATCTATGGAATAAAATGAATGAATGAATGAATGGATGAATGAAAGAGAAAAACAGGTATTCGAACGAAATTAAATGTTAAAAAATAGTACAAAGTATCCTGACATACAAATTTGACTCTTCAGGAATATTTTGTAATTCATTTTTAATTAAAAGTATTTATTTCAGTCACTGACTTCACAGCATATGTTTAAGGTACTACACCTTTACATTACATATTTAAAGGACGTATGAACGTTTTCGTAAAGCTGACTTGAATAGTTTCGAATAAAATTTTTTTCCGGGGCAGATATCGAACCCGGGTCTTTAGGCTGAACTACCCAGGAACTCTACCAAACCTCGGACCAATTATTTACTTTTATATCCACATTCTTCAAGTGGGTTGATAAGACGTCAAAGACCCAACATTGAGTGCACATTTTTACTGTATGAAATGAGACCACGTGTCCTGACATATCAAGCTATATGGCTAAATCACTTACAGAGGATGAAATAAACTTAGAAAAGATTTTCCATTACCAATCTTGAGGAAAACGAGATAGAGGAACACCCAATCAACGATGGTCAAATCAAGATCATCTTAAGGCACAGGAACAGGCTTAAATGAAAGTCTGAACTGTTCATCATTATGAAATCTGCCAAGTTTACGTAAAAGTCTTAATAATTCCGAATTTTGTGTACAATTTTATTACACTCACTGCCTCTATGTAGAGAAGGTCAATTATAGACATCAAAATTATTATACAGATTAAACCCGAAAAATTTGGGTTTCCGTTCTGTTTTGTTTGGAATTTGGTGCACGATAATGAAATTAGAGGTAACTTTCAAAATCACACTTCGTAATATTAATATAACTTTCTAAGCATATTTGTAAATTATTATTCTTGTATCTTCATAATTTTAAGCTTCTTCCTACCTCTTTCGTCTCGTTTCTCTTATCTATACTCTAACCACGACGTAAATACCAGATCACTTATCTGTAGCACGTTAAGTATATCTCTTCATAGAACATCTTGTTATTCATCTTTTACAGTATCCACCTCGCGACAATGGAATTCCTTGCCACAAAGTATTAGGGGCTGCAAGACAATAAACACTATTAAAAATAGCTAGAATGATAAGTGATAACCTTCTTAGCAGTTCACTCTAATTTTACCGACTTAACCGGCACTGACTATATGGTAACTTTTTTCTTTAGACAAGCATCCTGACAGCGCTCTATTTTCACAATTGTCTCATAATAATCTCTTTCTATTATCTAACATTATTTGAAATGTATTAAAATTCCATGTACTTTAGTTTAATTCTGCTACACACACTTATTTCATTGTTTATTTAATAGTTCATAGTATTTTAATTTTTAATGCATAAGTAACTCTTGCATACAGGTAACTTTTATCTAAATGAAATTTTTGTATTCTTTGTAGCTATAAGTTCATACATATGTATGTATACTTTTTTATGGTTGAATGGAAGAGAAGATATTACGGCTGAACTCTACCAGGTAAAATAAATTATTATTATTATTATTATTACTATTATTATTATTATTATTATTATTATTATTATTATTATTATTATTACCTCTGAAGAGCATACAATGGACTTTTGCAAACCTAAGCAATCATTTGACTGGTTGGCTTCATAGTAACTGAAGTCGGGACACATCTTTAATCTTTTAAAAAAGAAATTTGTAAAATTATCCATGATATATAATATTAACAATGTATTTTTTTACCTTTCATTTCTGTGGACTATATTGTTGTGTTTATTGGATATCACTGGCTTCGGTCGGACTGTCATTTTATATTAAATGTGCATTTTTCTATCTTTTTCTCTTTCTTCTTTATTCTTGCTCTTGTGTTGTATTTATTGGCTTGAATTAAGTTACTGTATTTAGTGAACTGTCCTTGTAAATTTTATGTTATATTGTTGATAAGACCACACCGTACACGATCCTGGCTCTTACGGTAGTGTCTAGAAACATTTTTCTTTTATAAATTTTATTTGTACTCACTAGCTAGCTAGGAAGTTAAATCTATATTAATAATAAATCTGTAGCCGAAATTTTTCTGGTAATTTTCGATTTTCCAAGACTAATTGGTCCTAACATATATAATTAACCACCCTGAAACCGAAAATCGCTTTTTTGAAATTTTTGTTTGATGGCTGTCTGTCTGTCTGTCTGTCTGTCTGTCTATATGTTTGTTACCTTTTCACGCGATAATGGCTGAACGGATTTCGATGAAAATTGGAATATAAATTAAGGTCGTTGTAACTTAGATTTTAGGCTATATGGCATTCAAAATACATTATTTAAAGGGGGGTTATAAGGGGGCCTGAATTAAATAAATCGAAATATCTCGCTTATTATTGATTTTTGTAAAAAATGTTACATAACAAACGTTTCTTTTAAAATAATTTCCAATAATTTTTATTCCTTGGAAAAGTTTTAATAGGACTGATATTTAATGAGATAAATGAGTTTTAAAATTAAAATAACTGCCATGTAAGGCCGTGTAATGAATTAAAAAAAATGACTTCGTCTATAAGGGGCCTTGGACAGCAACAATTGAAAGCTATGAAAGATAGCCTACAGAGAATGTTTCTGTGTTTGCATGAAGTAATATCGGAAGCTAAATTAACCGATTTGTATAATTAATTATTATTTCACCATTGGAAAGTGTAGTTTCTCTAGATGGACATAATGTTATAATGTTATTACAGTAACTTCTGATATAATATAATATAATATAATATAATATAATATAATATAATATAATATAATATAATATAATATAATATAATATAATATAATATAATATAATATAATAGAGAGTATAGTATAGTATAGTATAGTATAGTATAGTATAGCATAATATAATATAATATAATATAATATAATATAATATAATATAATATAATATAATATGTAACATTATATAATATAATTTAAGTTATTTGAAGGGTTCACAACCATAGTGGGCCAAGCGCCATTTACTGAATACGTAGAAAACAAGGGTTAAAATTAAGTTATTACCACAATTCAGTGGAAACCTATAACAAGTAAAATAAAATATACACATTAAATCTAAATGATGTCAATCTTCATTAATTTATGTTTGCATGTAATAAAAATTAAGAAACATGTTAAAGGAATTGTCATTGCACCAATGAGTGTCTATGGACCAAAATGATCGCATTGTTATTATTTGGATGCAATTTAAATTAAGTAACACATTAAACGATTTATCCTTCTATCAAAAAAGCGAATGTTCCCTGGATCAAATGTACTATTTTAATTATGTAATTACTTTATATTTATTTCTATCGGGTGCAGCGGAGCGCACGAGTACGGCTAGTACAACAACAAATCTGTAATTCGGGATTATAAAGATTTTGTAATTCCATCTAACACAATACAGAACACAGCAATAGGAAGAAAGTATGAGACAATTCTTACAGGGATTTTAATCTATCGTTTCATTGAAGTTCGCTGTAGAATAAATGAATCACAGGATACTAACTGGATCTGAATGTTGCCCTTTATTTGATAAAATATTCACAAGTACAGTAAAAGTAACTCCTGATCCTCCTGAACATAATGATCGGTGAACTTGGACGAGTCCAGGCATCGTCATCATGGTTAACGTGGACGTGCGGTTTTAATTTCAGCAGCGAATCTGTGCACGTCACTTTCTGCAGCTGACACGAAGTGTACTATCGCTCTTGAAATCATCAGGACTTCTAAATATTACTCCACTTAAAATACACTAAAATATTATCGTCCCGCAAATTATGCACTATTTCTTATTGTTGTACGATTCATTTCTTTCCCAAAATTTAAATTCTACATAGTGTATCATTCATTAACATAGATCAGCGGTGGCGAAAAGGTAATTGAGTGCCGAGCCACTGTGTAACCTGCAACGTGCATAGCACCTATGGTGGGAGGCGGACACCCGAAGGGGAAGTGAAGCAACTACCTGACTTATTAAGGGATTTTCGTTTTCCTTACGTGAAGCACTTAAATATAATTTTATACAGTACAGGGCTACAAACTAATGTTTAGTACGTGTAACGAAGAAAGAAATGAACAATAAATGAACTATAATATCACAACCTAAAATTAACTGTCTTAAGAATGACTCTGCGACAAAGTTTCAAAATCAGGAGTTAATTCACTTATTGCCAGTCGTAGTTGATCATGAAGGTATCTGTCTGTCAGTCGTGATCTAAATTTGGTTTTACTATTTTAATTGTTGAAAATAATTTTTCACAAACGCAAGTTGTAGCGAACATGGCTTCAACAGAGCAAGCGAAAGAACGAAGTTTCGGATATTTATTTTTTGGCAAAGATTTGAAAATTCACCATTTGTCAAGTCCTTACATCTAGTTTCATTTGACATCACATAGTAAATCAGTGAGTTCAAATTGATGAGCTAACCGCATTAATCGTACATCTGAAAAAGGTCGACTTACAGAGATGATGATGATGATGATGATGATAACAACAACATTAACACTTAACCTTCTAATGTTTCATCAGTAACATGTAGTATAATGCCATTTTATGTTATAGAACTATTTTCCTCGTAATATTTGTAAACAAATCATACATTTAATATTCTCATCATAATGACAGCAAAAAAAAAAAATGCGTCCTCCCATCCTACTTGGAACTTAGGTACATGGTTTCGAGAGAGACATATGCCACTCGCAGGTCAGAGACAAATACAAATGGAATGGAGTTTGACTATAGTGATTGAGAGGGTGGGGGTTGGCGGAGGTTAGAAGCAAGCGAAATGCACAGCTATCACTGCGAGCCACAATGTCTCGCGAGTCACGTTCTCGCCACGGCTGACATGATACAAATTATAGAAGTGAGTAGAGGACAATGAAACAAGAGCAAAGAGTCACAATAAACATAGGTCCGGAAACCAACCATTTCCGAGAGATATGCGGCCACGAACTGAAAACACCTCGTACATTTGCAACCTCGTTTCTTGTTTGACAGACTTAATGGTCGTGCGTACCTCCATTTTTATAACTTTTCGGTTATTTTTGTTTTTGGGAGAGACAGCTGCTGTGATAAAAGCATGACGTAGCAGCGCCTCACTTTCATTTCAACGTTCGATAGTTCTTACACGCTTTCAAGACGGCGTCATCCCGTCGGATCCCGGCCACTTAGTCACTCGTAATGAGTGCACCTCTGTACATAGTGCGTTGGACACTGTGCCACTGTCATATAGTCTGTGACACAGTATAAGTGACCATGTTGTACGTCGTTGTTGGGAGTGGAGGAAGAGGGCCATTTTGAACATGCACGGGCTTAAGAAGTACAAAACCGCAAAAATCGTATTTGTCTCATCTCGTTGCTGAGATATAGTGTTTCAAAATGTGTATACATTAATTTTTGGGACACTCCCTACAGCGAGTTCAGAATATGTGCGTCAGATACGTATGCAACATCCGACGATATAATCACATATCACCGTCCTTCGCAAGTCTTTCGTGGCTCCGACTTAAAGAACGTAGAACTTTACACTCTTTGTCTTTACTCTTTCGAATTCTGCACACTTCAACACCAAATTACCTTTCGTCTCGTTTCTCTTATCTATAACCTACTCTAACCACGACGTAAATACCAGATCACTTATCTGTGGCACGTTAAGTATACCTCTTCACAGAACATCTCGTTATTCATCATCTTTTACAGTATCCACCTCGCGTCAATGGAATTCCCTGTCACAAAGTATTAGGGGCTGCAAGACAATAAACACTTTTAAAAACAGCTTAAAAGATAACCTTCTTAGCATTTCACTCCAATCATACTGACAAACTCTCACTGTCTACATTGTTACTCCTTCCTTTAGACATCTTCCTGATAGTGCTGTATTTTCAAAATTGTCTCATAATAATCTCTTTCTATTATCTAACATTATTTAAAATATATTAACATTCTATGTATTTCAGCTTAACACTGCTACATAGTTTGTATTTCAGTGTTTAATTAATAGTTCATAGTATTTTGTTGTTTAATTCGTAAATAAGTCTTGTATACATGTAGCTCTTATCTAAATCAAATTGTTGAATTCTTTGTAAGTTCATACATATGAATAGATACTTTTTGCTGGTTCAGTGGAAGAGAAGGCCTTACTGCCTTAACTATGCCAGCTAAAATAAATCATTATTATTATTATTATTATTATTATTATTATTATTATTATTATTATTATTATTATTATATAGCCTATCATACGTTCGACCTTAGTAGCCCATATTTTTGTGGTACTCATAATTGCGGCCAATAGTCGTAAATATAGTTCAGCTATGACGAGTTAATAATATAAGTACAATATTAAATTTCAGACTCTAATATAAAAACTATATTAAAAAGTATAAGAATGAAAGAAAAAAGATTTGCTCCGAAGCTTTCGGGTTTGGTGTCGGATCGCACCGCTTCATACTCATGTTCTAAGTATGATTATTGATAATGATAATGAATCCGATACAAAATTATATCCGTTGACGTTGGGTAAAAATATTTAGCTCCAAATTTTTTAAATGTTCTACATTACTGACATGACAAAGAACACAAAATTACTGATCACGTTTAACAACATAAGAGTCTTTAAGCTTCGTTGCAGATGAATATCTTAGAATTTACTGATAATACAATGCCTTGCTGCAAAAATAAATTGCAGTACAGTTCATTCTATTTATATTTGGGGGAATTAAGTATTCCTGAGTCAGAACGAAATTTTCCTTGTTTGTTTTTCAGTTCAACAGTGACATTACTGGATTACCTTCACATTCATGTCTAATGTTCAATTTATCATTTCTCGAAAACTCAAAAGAGAATTCCTAACGAGAGAAACAAGCAGAGACAAAATCATATTTTTAAACTGCGAAAACTTCATAAAATGGTTACGTTTGGGAAACTGAACATTGATTCAACAACATTGTGTCAAAATGTATTGAAGTAATGCAACGTCATTGAATTAATACAATTTTTACGGTAAAATTGTTTTTACTTATTAATATGGTACGTGTGGAAAAATAAAAACTTGTATTAGCGAAAATCTTTAATGCAAAATAACGCTCACTGTTCCGTAGTAATAATTCCATTTCTATGGATTTTCTATACCGTGCATTATTTTTAGAATCAATGTTTCCCGACATAAGTACAGCTCATAGAGAACAGTTATGGGACACTGTACCTACCACGATCATCTACATCATCATCTCATCGTATATGACGAATAAGGCTCGAATTTTTATAACACTTCATATTTATTGCTAACGTACATTACCTCCCGTTATAAATACAATTTAACATATATTTTATAAATGAGTTGCAATTTTTTTCCTTTTATTATGCATAAAACTTACATAGCATTGTACATTTTTTCGATATAGTGCATATCATGGATTTATTTCGAAATAAAGCTATAGTGAGTCATAATTGAGTTATTTATTTATTTATTTATTTATTTATTTATTTATTTATTATTTTGCTAATAATTGTAACATAAAATATAATATATACAGAAAACTGTAGCTCGCCCCTGAAAGAGTAGAACTCGTGCTCAGGGGCGGATTCCTGAATTGAAATTGATAATTATACAATACAATTTGTCTTAAGTCTACTATGCAATTAGTCTATAGTATATAAAATTATATTTACAATTTTTATAAAATCCATACACAACTTTTTAAATCTAATACTAGAACTATTAGAATTGACAAGATTGGATATTTAAATATAAATTTGTTATATATTCTTGGGCCTAAATTACTACTATGATTCAATACTGTAACAGTGTTGCATTTTGGTTCAAACAATCTTAAAGAATTCACACCTTTTGTTTCATAACTATGAGAATACAATTCAAAATTATTTCGATTTTATGTATGAATTTTATTAATACAATATAATAAATTTCTCTTGCGTTAAGTACATTAAAGTCTAAAAACAAATTCTAAGATGGAAAATCAATAGATTAATGAAGACATATTTTAATTATTTTTTTCTTTAATAAATAAAGTGCATTAAAATTGGATTTAAATGACCTACCCTATCCTACAATTCCATACATAATTACCGATTGAAATAAAGTTAAATATATTGTGCGTAATAAACTTATTGACAAGTAATTTCTCAATAAAACAAAATAATATACTCCTTTACGTAATTAATTACAAAGGTAATTAATGTGTTGGTTCTCTTTTAAATGATTATCGAAAATTATGCCTAAATACTTAACTTCAGAGGACTCTTTAATAATATCGGACATTTACACTGTACAAGACAACAATCAGAATTATGTAATTTAATACTTAATATAGATGTAGGAGGTTTGTTACATTTTTCAGATAATGAGAATGGAATAATTATTGTTTTATTTTCGTTGATAGAAAGATAATTTATGTCAAATCATATTTTTTAATAATTTAAGTCCACTATTTGAATTATTATATGCATCATACCAGGTTTTTCCAGGTTTTCCAGGTTATACAAGAGTAACGAAAAATTGGGAAAAACTTCAGGTAGAATTCCATAATTATATGTGTAGAAGAGAAAATGTTTATATAAGCAAATTCGGAAATGGTTGGATTCTGTTTAGGCCTAGCAAGTAGGCCTATGGTCTCTAGACTTATAATGTTGGGGACCGATTACAAATGTTAACTGCAGCATGGTACATAGGCCGTGGACGTGAGCTAGTACGAGGACATTGACTTGGTTCTGCAATCGGTTACGGGAATAACAAGGTGCACATAAACAAATCTGGACAGCTCTAAAATAAATATAAGCTACATAGCTTTACAAAGATATATTTTTATGTACCTTTCGTCATGTGCAGAAGAAATACTCAAAAACGGGCTCTCTAGCGTTCTCGTAATCCTTCAACATTAAAATGGGACACACTCACGGACAGGAGAACGCGAATTCGATTATGCGCACTGTTCAAAACATACAGAGGTGAGCCTGCCTGGAGAGAAATAAAAAATATGTTGCAGCGCCAAATTTCTCTTCAAGGATTAAGCCATATTTTGAGGTAAAAAGTGCATTCATAAAGTTATTCTGGCTGTCACTACCTGACGTTTCTCTCCGATATTCAAATTGTAGTTGTCGTATTCATATTTGAAATGTGTGGTAATTACTTGATAAAAATTTTATTCAAAGAATCCTAACTGTTCCACAAATTCTGCCAAATTTGTGTAGTTTTTTTTATCTACATATCACAATTTTGATTACGTAAGATGTTAGAGATTTTAGGCCGTATTTAGGTATGTTAGGTCATTAGTTTAAGATGCGGTGTTCGATTCCGAGTGGTAACGATATTTTGTTGCTGCCAAACTTCCAGAACGGCCCCGAAGTTCACTCAACCTCCTATAAAATTTAGTACCGCGTCTTTTCCTGGAGATAAAAGACGGCCAGAGCGTGGTGCCAACCAAACCACTTCCTTCTAGTGCTCAGGTCAAGAAAGCAAGGGGATCTAATCCATGTCCCCAAGTGCCTTTACCTTTACTTTAGGTCAGCCGTGGCAAAAATGTAATCCTGCGCCGAGCCACTGTGTAACCTGCAACGTGCATAGCACCTATGGAGGGAGGCGGACACCCGAAGGGGAAGTGAAGCAACTGTCTGACTTATTAACGGATTTTCATTTTCCTTATGTCAAGCACTTAAATATAATTTTATAGAGTATAAGGTTACGAACTAATGTTTAGTACGTGTAACGAAGAAAGAAATGAACAAGAAAACATAGGACACATTATCACAACCTAAAATTAACTGTCTTCACAATGTCTCTACAACAGAGTTTCAGAATCAGGAATTATGTCACTTACTGCCAGTCGTAGTCGATCACGAAGATATTTGTCTGTCAGTCGTGATCTAAATGTGGTTTTCATTGTTGAATATAATTTTCCACAAACGTAAGTTGTAGCGAACATGGCTTCAACACAGCAAGCGAAAGAACGAAGCTTCGGATATTTATTTTTTGGCAAATATTTGGAAAGTTCAACATTTGTCAAGTCCTTACATTTAGCTTTCATTTAACATCACATTGTTAATCTGTGAGATTAAATTCAAGACCAAACCGCATTATTCGTACATCTGCTGAAAAGAATCGAAATAATAATAATGTTTTAACGTTTCATGAGTAACATGTAGTATAAACTTGTTTTATGTTGTACAACTGTTTTCCTCGTAATACTTGTGAACAAACCATACATTTAATATTCTCACCATTTTGCCAGCAAAAAAATGCGTCCTCCCATCCTACTTGAAACTTTCGTTTTTGTAGAGGCACATGGTTTCGAGAGAGACATTGCAACGATATGCCACTCGCAGGTTAGAGACAAATACTAATGGAACGGAGTTTGACTCCAGTGAGTGAGAGGCTGTGGGTTGGGGGAATTAGGAAGCAAGATAAATGCACAGCTTCACTGCGAGCCACAATGTGCTCGTGAGTCGCATTTTCGCCACGGCTGCTTTAGGTCATTAGTTTAAGGATCAATTCTGCGTATTAGTAGACCTATGATTATTTTTACCGCGTTATAAATTAGGGTCACTGAAATACTGTTAGAGAGAATGGAAGTATTCGAGATTACTTTCTTCCAACTATTTTTGTTCACTGAAAATTACACTCTGACTCTGCGATACTGGGACCAAGGAATGTGACGTGGAGAGCCGATGCCCAAGTTATTCATAAGCTATAAATAAATCTGAATGTTCGTGATTTGTTTTCATTGAATTTATCCCCGTGGTGCACAATGTCTCCGTCTGTTACATTCCGTTACAAGATCGATATTGCGGTGCCCGTTGCTTCAATTGTTTTGGTCGGAGCTGTATTGTTTCTGGAAATGTGACACGTTGTAGATCATTCTCGTGCTTGGCATCTGCGGCCCTTGACTGATACATTTTTCATACCGCTAGCAAGTAGTCGCACGTTTCGGATGATGATGGATCGAGCCTCCGGATGACGTGCAACTCTTCCTTCCTTGCATCCTGATCGAGGGGTAGTCCCAGCATCGCGATCAGTCAAATGTTCGTTTCGTTTTTCTCACGGATCACCTCTTTCCTCTAACGACCTTCGCTAACGTATGAATTTATAACCACGGGGAAGAAACCTACATGAAAATAATAAACAGCGCCATCTAAACGGCACAAACTTCCTCATTAAACATTTTTGTACATTCTCGTCGTTACAGCAAATGCCCACCACGATTGAAAGTTGATGTTACTGAATTCAGAGCTGCCAAGCTATATAAGTACTTACTTACTGGCTTTTAAGGAACCCGGAGGTTCATTGCCGCCCTCACGTAAGCCCGCCATTGGTCCCTATCCTAAGCAATATTAATCCATTCTCTATCGTCATATCCCACCTCCCTTAAATCCATTTTAATATTATCTTCCCATCTACGTCTCGGCCTCCCTAAAGGGTTTTTTCCCTCCGGCCTCCCAACTAACACTATATATGCATTTCTGGATTCGCCCATATGTGCTACATGCCCTGCCCATCTCAAACGTCTGGATTTAATGTTCCTAATTATGTCAGGTGAAGAATACAATGCGTGCAGTTCTATGTTGTGTAACTTTCTCCATTCTCCTGTAACTTCATCCCTCTTAGCCCCAAATATTTTCCTAAGCACATTATACTCAAACACCCTTAATCTCTGTGCCTCTCTCAAAGTGAGAGTCCAAGTTTCACAACCATAAAGAACAACCGGTAATATAACTGTTTTATAAATTCTAACGTTCACATTTTTTGACAGCAGACTGGATGATAAAAGCTTCTCAACCGAATAATAACACGCATATCCCATATTTATTCTGTGTTTAAAATCCTCCCCAGTATCATTTATATTTGTTACTGTTGCTCCAAGATATTTGAACTTATCCACCTCTTCAAAAAATAAATTTCCAATTTATATATTTCCATTTCGTACAATACTCCCGTCACGAGACATAATCATATACTTTGTCTTTTCGGGATTTACTTCCAAACCTATCTCTTTACTAATTGCTTCCAGTAAAATTCCCGTGTTTTCCCTAAGCCAACCAACACTTTTTGCTGGTTGTGTGGAAGAGAAGGCCTTACGGCCTTAACCCTGCCAGCTAAAATATATTATTATTATTATTATTATTATTATTATTATTATTATTATTATTATATAAGTATGTGGAAATATTACAAATAACTGCTCTAGAATTGTAATGAAAACCACTGTTTTCTATGTATGCTAAATCCTACAATGCATGTAAAATTCATACGCAAAAGACAGTGTTAATTAATATATATTATAAAAAACAAATCACTGCATTTGAAATGTATTGAACTTTATTTAAACAATTCAAACTTCACTTAACAAAAGGAAATAAAAATTATTTAAATTGAACACGAAATATTACAAGTACAGTTGAAGCTCTTAAGTTCAACAGAAATCAAGTTCGACATCCTATAGTTCGACTGCTTACGTAAGAGAATTAAACACGCCCCTATACGGCCACTATGAAATGAGTGTGCCATTTGAATGGGAAATGGTTTTGTGTCTTGTAGTGATACTTTTGCTAAAGGAAAACAGAATCTTTAATTGATTAAGACATCCATATTGATCACTGATTTAAAATTAATGAACTCTTCTTTTTCTATTTGAGAAGTGTGCCGTTTGTGAGACGGAACTGTCGAAACCCACTGTGGTACTAGAAGCGCATACACAAGTCTCGGGACGGGCAGGAAATGCAAGTACAGTACTGTATTCGTTGATGGATAACCAATAAGAATTTGGTATTCATTTCACATGCCACACCCACTACTCTTACTGGACTGAATTTTCAATTCTGTTCAGTTGAACTTAGGAGAGTCCACTGTACTTGAATCATTTTTACTCCTTCTCATTGAAGTTGTTGTTGAAGTTTGTACGTTGGCCAGACTGCTGACCTTCAGTCAGTGTAACATATGTAGTATGTATTAGTATTAATTTAAATATTATTTTCAAAATAAACTATCGTACAAAACACGTACACGTTTTTGAAGTGTATTACAAAATCAGAGAAACTGAAAAACTCGCTCTATTCGTTTTTCAAACTTTCCTCGATTCTATAAAATGCACTTCCCAACCTCGTATCGTAATATACAATTTGAATTCCGAAACAATTTACCTTCTCATTTTATTATCAACTAGCCGTACCCGTGCGCTCCGCTGCACCCGTTAGAAATAAATATAAAGTAATTACATAATTAAAATAGGACGTTTGATCCAGGGAACATTCGTGTTTGATAGAAGGATAAATCGTTTAATATGTTACTTAATTTAAATTGCATCCAAATAATTAAGATGCGGTCATTTTGGTCCAGAGACCACTCATTGGTTCAATGACAATTCCTTTAACATGTTTGTAATTTTTATTACATGCAACCATAATTAATTAACATTGACATCATTTAGATTTAATGTGTATACTTTATTTTACTTGTTATAGGTTTCCATTGAATTATGGTAATAATTTAATTTTAACCCTTGTTTTCTACGTATTCAGTAAATGGCGTTTGGCCCACTATGGTTCTGAACCCTTCAAATAACTTAAATTATATTTATAATGTATTATATTATATATTATATTATATTATATTATATTATATTATATTATATTATATTATATTATATTATATTATATTTCATTACATTATATTATATTATATTATATTATATTGCATTACATTATATTATATCAGAAGGTACTGTAATAACATTATAGCATTATGTCCATCTAGAGGAACTACACTTTCCAATGGTGAAATTATAATTAATTATACAAATCGGTTAATTTAGCTTCCCATATTACTTCATACAAACACAGAAACATTCTCTGCCGGCTATCTTTCATAGCTTTCGATTGTTACTGTCCAAGGTCCCTTATAGACGAAGTCATTTGTTTTTTATTTCATTATACGGCCTTAGATGGCAGTTATTTTAATTTTAAAACTCATTTATCTCATTAAATATCAACATTTTTCAAGGAATAAAACGTATCGCAAATTATTTTTAAAGAAACGTTTGTTATGTAATATTTTTCACAAAAATCAATAATAAGCGAGATATTTCGATTTATTTAATTCAGGCCCCCTTATAACCCCCCTTTTAAATAATGTATTTTGAATGCCATATAGCCTAAAATCTAAGTTACAACGAACTTAATTTATATTCCAATTTTCATCGAAATCCGTTTAGCCATTAGGCCTATCGCGTGAAAAGTTAACAAACATCCAGACAGACAGACAGACAGACAGACAGACAGACAGATAGACAGACATACATACAAACAAAAATTAAAAAAAGCGATTTTCGGTTTCAGGATGGTTAATTATACATGTTAACACCAGTTATTTTTAGAAAATCGAAAATAACCAGAAAAATTTTGGCTACAGATTTATTATTAGTATAGATTATTTCCAAAATAGGAGTATACTGTCGTACAAAAATTACTGTATAATACACGTTTTTGAAGTGTATTACAAAATCTGAGAAGCTGAAAAAGTGGCTCTGCACGTTTTTCAAACTTTCCTCGATTCTATAAAATGCACTTCCCAACCTCGTATCGTAATATACTATTTAAATTCCGAAACAATTTACCTTCTCATTTTATTATGAGTTACAGTTCTCTCTATTTTACCTAACCACTTTCTTATATTATACTTTACAGTAGATATTAGTTCCTCACTCGAAAGGTAGGAACATACAAACTGATACACATAAATCCCGCGCACATACTCGAAAATCTATAAGAAACAGCTAGTCATATAGGGGTCACTAGAAAGTAAATAACACAGTTGAAATTAATATAATTATTGTCAAAGAAACTAAGCAACAATAGTACATTATGCAACGAGGCTATAATGATAGTAATTAAGAATCGAGTATGGACATTTATGAAACGAGAGCAAGCGAGTTTCATAATTTTCATACGAGCTTCTTAATTACCATTATAGGCGAGTTTCATACGACTTTTTATGCTCGACCATATTTCTAACTTGAAATTACCGGTATTCAGATGTATACATTTTATTTGTATCTGACAAGATCGGAAGTGACCTTGTTCTAGGTCGTGAATTGTGAGATGTGCGCAGACGCGAAAGTATTGATTTTTTCCGAGGAACAATAATGTCATTGACCTTGACGTAGTCCCGTTAAACTTGATAATATTATAATATTATAACCTTGATTATTGAATTCGACACTGAAAAACAAGATGACAAATTAAATTTATTTGAGTATTATTTACAATTAACGCTAATTATTATAGTAACAGAACATAACCTTCTGCGACAGTATAGGATTTCCAGCCTCCGTGACTTTTCGCTAATTCTCTTTCGATTGCATATCCGAGAATAATCGATACTTGCGGTTTTATAACGGTACAAAGCTGACTTGTCATTGGCTGAACACATGTAAGCTGAGTTATCATTGGCTGAAGACCTGTACTTTAATGAGTAGGTGTACTTTAATGACATGCATTAAAGGACTGCTACCAGGTGTATAATTACTACATTTCGGCATGGTCGAGCATAATGATTATTTAAACTGCTATGAAATGTTATAAGAATGAGATTTAGTCAGTGAACGTGGATTGCTTGTTGTCCGTATCGACTCCAGCTTGAGCGTAAACTGGGTATCATCTGTCGATAGTACTCGAAGACAACGAAAATAATGATTATGAACTGTAACAACCCATGAATATCTCTGATTCGGACACGGTGCCAATACAAGTCTTCTTCAGTTTTGTATATGACTGAATTTTTTAAAGCTTGGTCTTTCATTGTGGGTTTCTTATTCTTGAATAAAGTCTTCAAAGTTTGGCTCCAGTCAAAGATATACTTACTTGCTTCGACCACGTCAAATAGAGCTGGACTTAGCCTGCAGATTAAAAAAACCTGAGCGTATTCCTCAGCTGTGTAAATATTTCCTTTTCCCTTGAGTATCTAGTTATATAAAACGAAGTTCCAGTCACACTGGTTGTAAGAATAACTGGAAAAATATGGGTAACTTTAATGTCCGTCTTCATTAACAACCATGAATAGAAACGTAACATTGTAAATTTCTTATTTTAACCACCTCTTGAATCTGAGAGGAGAATTGAGGCATTGACATGGGAAAGGTCATAATTGCCAAAAATTCGAATTTTTAAGTTTTTCATTGAGAAGATAGTAAATGGCCAAGCAAATGGCACAGAGAAGGTAGTATTTCCGTACGTAATGAAACGAAGTTGGAAATGTAGTCACTAGATGTTGTAAGTTGTATGTGCACAGCTGTTGGCGTGGAGAAGGTAATAACTCCTTTTACAACATCAGAGTGTGTCTAGACAAATATGGGCTGATAACTGTGCAGGGCAGAATAAGAATCGGATGATTCTAATGGTCCTGATTTACATTATTGCCAAGAAACATTTTGATTCAGTGGACTTGAAATTCCTGGTTTCAGAACATTCCTACATGCCATGTGATAGGGAATTTGGCATCATAGAGAAAAGAAAAAAAAAAGATGCAAGACCATGGTTCCAGAAGAGGTAAGGCCTAATAATGTAATAATGATGAAGGATGAGGATTTCTTCGACTTTTCTGCAGAATATGACAAGTTTTTGAATACAACTCCTATCAAAATCAGCACCCTCAACTGGATTAGACTCTCAAGAGCTGATTTTCCTCTAATAAAACAATACAGTCATTTAATGACCTTGAAATGTGGACAGAGCACAGGATTTTTACGAAAGGATAGTCATTAACGTCAATCACTAACTTGCAGTGCTTGCAACGCCTTGAAAGAAGACCAGTCGTCCCTGATGCTAAAAAGAGAGACTTGTTATCTATATTAGACTTCCTCGATGAAAAGTATCATACATTTTACCGAAAAATTTGTGCATAATGTATAAATAACGTTAATTCTCAGTTTGGCTAAGGAGTGATTTCAATGTTGTATTTTCATAAAATAGGATTTCACAGATAAATCTGTGCCAGACTTTTCAAATTTCACATGTAACACAAACATGAGTGTATGCCTTTCATTTAAAGCAGTTTCTGCAATAATGAAAGTGAGAAAGTGTTCATAAATTTATTTTTTGCTTCCCCTGAAAAATTTTGTTTTTGGCAGTTACTACCTTTCCATGTCAGCGCCTCAATTACCTCCTCATTCCTCAGTGTTTTGAAGAGTTCCTCTATTGTGAACATAGTCATAATTAAAGATAGGAATTTACCCACAGAGACTACAAGATTAGGTTTGCACAGGATGTTCGTTGTTGAAAGAGAGACTCAGCGTAGGTAGCAATGCAGGTTCATGTTAGGGAACTCTGCTGTGGTAGCTTTATGTGGTTAACCAATCAACCAATCGCAGTGCAATGTAAACAAACCCATTGTCGAGGCACAAAGCTGAACCCTATGCACGAGCAGCATATCCCCATTCAATTGCAGAGACAAGCAACACATTTCAGTTGTAACCTGACCATCAGGGTGGAGTGAATCTATACATGAAATTATTTTGATCTGTTTTCTAAATGTAATACTTACAAAAATCTGTATTTTTACTTAACTTAGGAATGTGAAAAATATGGAGGTCCTATATTTAAAATTTCTGAGGTGCTCCAAGGCCTTTGAAGTTTCTTAAAATTATGATTTTTTTGCCCTTTTGTATATTTATTCTATTGTTTTGTTTTTCACTTTATAGCTAATTAATTGCTGTAAAATCACATATTTAAACTTTATTTGGAAGATTATAAATTGGGGCTGCAGTATACAGTATTTTTGAGGGGATCCAAAGGGACAAAATATATAATTTTACATAAAATATGACAAAAGTTTCATTTCAGTCCATTTATTTTCTTACTTAGAATTTATTCTTGTTTCTTTTTCATTCCTTTCTGAATGGTAACTAAATCAACACGTCCAATTATCATCCTTCTTTCTGTTCTTTGCTCTAGTAAAACATTTTTCGTCTTTTAGAACACGACGGTCTTTATCACAATTAGGCCTAAAGTATTAATTTTTTTTGTATTTGTAACTGTATATATCAAATAGTTTGTTTGCTTCTTCTTTGAATTTTGCAATGTTGTCATTTTAGTTATCGTCACTATGTCGTTTCTTACAAGGCTTTATTAAGTGTATTGATCACGGTAAGCACGAATCAGTTTAATATTCTTGTATGACTGATTTTCGGAATTTATGTCTTTACCCGGACTTCCTTATTTTAATAGCAATTCTTTCTGAAATCTCTCCAAGAGTAGATTCTTTTGATTTGAAGTTAGATTTTAATTCATTTTTGACTCATAGACAATATTCCATTACGTCATGATAGATAGGTAATTGCAATGGGTTCAGTACTGCGAATACAGGGTAGAAGATCAGATTTCTTGTGTTAATATTAGAGTTATTCTGATTTATATACATTTCAACATAAGAAAAGTGAATTTCCATTCATTTTATTGTATTAATTACATCATACTGTATCTAACAGTTTTCTGATTATTCTCAATTTTCTTATAAATTGAGGTTTCTGTGACATTTGAAGATGGAAAAACAGAGATCAAAAATATGCAGAGTCTTTTAGCAAGTATTTTTTAAACATGTTCCTGGTATACTGTTCAGATTAAATTACTGGAGAATGTTCCCCCGTTAAAAAAATTTGAACCTCAAAATTTTGTGAAAAATTCAAAATACAATCACAGTCTAGTATATACAGTCACGAAGCTCAATACCTAGTAAATATGCATCAATAGATAGTTGCTAACCACTAGGATCGCTAATATCGCCTCATTACAGCCAATGCAAAATAGAACCGTCACAGTCTATTGTTTCTAGCACCCTCAAAACTCAAGCTTTGTGACTGTATATAGTAGACTGTGGTACTATTGTAAAATTTTGACTTGTTCCACATCTTAAATCTTCATTGCATTATTTATAAGGCTACAGATACCATCAATATCAATTCCAACTTATCATATCATATTCAATTTTTTTTTTTAGATATCATTTTCTTTATGAATGATGCGTTTCATCCATTACTACAGTATAGTTGTTTCTACAATGGAATTTATTTGAATATTCCTGCTTAACTCTTTATTATGTTATTAACATTTAAAACACAACTGCTATATTAAGAAATTGGTGTTAGTACTTTTGTTTTACAGATAATATAGAAAATATCAAACAGAAACAAGTCATATAAAAATAACGACATAAAATTTCACGTTCCGTCTGAAGTTTGTGCACCACTGTTTGCTTAATCCAACAGGCTGCTTATTCATATACACAACCCTTCCTCTTTCCATACTTAACGCTTGCTGCCCGCGCACGACGTCAAGGTCAGAAAAATGCGCTTGCTTTTACATCACTGGGCCACATTGTATTTCTTTATATAAATAAAATCTTGGAGCGAATAACACTTCCTACCCGCTTGTGTGAAGTTCCAGAGACTCATTTGCTCCTGATTACGAGATGAACGTGGCGGACGCCCGGGTAGGCACTAAGCAGACAGTCACCTCGGCACTGTTTACTAAGCGAGTGGCAACAAGGACGCTACTCCAGCCAAATGTCGATATCTATCACGATCAGGCCGTGACGTCAAGGAAAAGTAGAAGTGCCTGTCCCGAGTGGGAGACGCTGTCAAGATTGATCGATTGTTTGTTTAACACCATATTGTGTTACTCCACGAGGTGACTTTCGCGACATTGCGCCAGGCGGTTCGCAGGTATGCAACACGCATGCCATATTGTAGGTCTGTCCGAAACGCGGAATTAATATTCATTACCTATAAAAAGTTCTAAATTAATTCACCATACACTCCAAGCATAGTCTCCTATAGAATTTGTGAATGGATGTGTCAGATTTAAAGATGTAGTAATGCCATTTTCCCCCATATCAGTGTGTTGAAATAAATACAGGGTGTATCTAAATTGGTGTCAAATATTTCGGGGATGTGTTCGTAACACAAAAACATTACAAAAGGTTCATATGAACATTGATCTCAAAATAATTTATTTCAGAGTTACAAGACAAAATTTAATCTTACAAAAATTGCTCGGAGTGGCTTCCTCCTGCTTCGATGTGTACCCTAAACCTGCGTTACATGCTATGGCGTACTCTGTTGAAAATTCCTGGAGTGTTTCGTATTTCGTCAAATCAAGTGTGGATACGCTCTCAGGATATCAACATTAAGTACAGGAGTCGCATAAACCAGGGACTTTAAATGTCCCCAGACGAAGAAATCCATTGGATTCAAATCAGGCGATCGAGCAGGCCATGCAATGAATCCCCTTCGACCAATACATCTTTGGGGAAATCGATCATTAAAAAATTACGAACTATCAGACTGAAATGAGCTGGAGCAGCATCGTGTTAAAACACGTTCGTTGGATGACGTCCAGAAGCACATTTTCAATTAAATGATGCAAATCATTTCGTTCTGTTCACTCACAGACTACATTTTCTTCAGATTTCTTTGCTCTACAGAATACAAAGAAACAAAAAACCATCAAACAATCAGCGGTCAATGAAGGGACAAATCCTTTAATAACTGCCTAACGAATGGTTTTCAGACCCATGTTCTTATTAACTTTTTTTAATTCTTTTGATGTTAGGAACGCGTCCCCGAAATATATGACACCAATTTAGATAAACCCTGTATATATTTATCTACAGTAATCTCACTGATTTATCTAGAGAAAATCAAAACTCAAGTGGGATTTCATTGACCATTACACGATTAGAAGAAAGTATATAAAGATTAGAAGAAATGAAGTACTCTAATACAAAAAAAAATATTTTTTGACTTATTTAAATACAAAACTGCCTTGAAAATGTTTATTATACCCAGTTTATTGTTTATTCATCATCATCAGGGAACGGATTTATATGGACTAAAAATATATGAAATATGTAAATATATATGTAGTTATTTTTACCAAAATATGGAATTAAATATGGATTTTTACCAAAATATGGAATTAAATATGGACTTAAAATTATAAAAAAATGACTATGTACGTTAAATATTGGTACATTTTAATCAAACTAAACAAAAAATATAATGGACGTACCTTATCTTCCAATGTAGTTTCAACAAAACACAATTTTTATTGTCTGTTACCATAACAATAGGTTACAAACATTTCTTTCAAGTGCTGAAAAGTGAATCTTCTTCTATTGTCTCTGAGGATAGATTTATACTGACTAAAAGAGCGTTCGACGTCACAAGAAGTAACTGGTACATAATTCAATTTCACAATGTCTGCTGGGGATAAGTCCAAGTTAATCTTCACTGTTGATTCACCACTCATCACAGCAACAACCTTTTGTAGTTCTTCATATCCAGGGTTTTTTGAAAGTACAGTGTCCTCCTTAGCTCTTACTGCATCTGCAACTTTACCTCTACCACGATTCAGTTGTTCCACAGTACTATTTATAATTTCAAAACTTTCAGATAGTGAAAGGTGCCTATTTTGGAGACTTTTGAGCGTTTTTATGATGCATGAAAATGTATGCTGAATGTGAGCTAAGTCATTCTTCACACTTATGTCACAGGTAACTGTTTTCGCAGTATCAATTGAGACTGCATCTTCAGAGTCCAATGCAAGGAGAACATTGTTAATAGAGTCTATATGTTCGGCATAATATTCAACTGCTTCTAGCCATGTACCCCATCTAGTTAAAATTGGCTTTGGTGGCAATGGAATTTCAGGGTACATTTCTTTCAACACGTTAACTCTACTGGGAGCTTTGAGAAATACTTTTTTCACTGATGAAATCAACAAATCTACTTTAGGGAAATTGTCTCTGACCACTTCTGCCACACGATGAAATGCATGCGCCACACAAGTAAAATGAGTCAATTTAGGATATACAACAGATAATGCTTGTCCAGCTTTGACCATATAAGGGGCAGCATCGCTAATAAAGAATAACACATTATCGTACATAATACCCTTTGGCCACAGGATACCCATAGCTTCGTTGAACAGTTTAACTATAGTTTTGTTATTGCACTTTTCTAGAACATCACAATGTAAAAGAATTCGTTCAGAATATTGTTCACTTAACAAACCGATAACTACATTACCAACAAGTCTACCTTCTTTGTCGGGAGTCTCATCAATGGAAACCCAAATTGAACTATCTTTAATTTCATCTCTTATCTTCTGTATTGTCTCATCGTAGATGGATGGAGCATACGTCTTCCTAAGTGTTGACTCATCCGGGATTGTATGTTGAGTATATTTTTCAAGGAATTCCCTGAAGACCTTA
The DNA here is from genome assembly GCF_040183065.1 of Periplaneta americana. NCBI lineage: Eukaryota > Metazoa > Arthropoda > Insecta > Blattodea > Blattidae > Periplaneta > Periplaneta americana. Next base: position 21,876,724 of record NC_091129.1, on the reverse strand, counting down.
TTCTTTAGTTTGTAGAGAGGAATATCAGCAGAGATGAGAGAACGGCACAGGTCGATGTTAAACTCAGATCTTACATTCGATGTTGTTGGTTGTGTTAAAAACAATTGTCTCTGCTTGGAATTTAGTTGTTTGTTGGCCTGATGTTTACTAGTTGTAATGTGTTGTTGCACCAGGAACTTTTGTGTAGATGATACTGCACACTGACACAAATTACAAAATAATATTTTATTGTCAGTTGATAAACCATCTTCTTTAAATTCTGAAATGTAACTTGTTAGTTTTGATTTTAAATTGACTGAATGACGTACTTTTGGCATATTTACCGTCTTTATAGTATGATTTACAAAACTGAACCTATGTGTACTCTGACTGGCATTTAACTGTTGAGCTGCACAACTGAAGTCTGTTAAAAATTTTAAATTAAATTAATACAGTTTTGTAACTTACTTTCCCATTGTTGATAGGACTGCTAATTTTCAAATAACTCTGATGTTAAAGGGATTACTGAACATGTGTTTAAATCTCTATTGTTGAAATGTATTTTTAAAAGTTAATGGAATTTTGTTTTGTTTTATTGTTAAACCTAATATAATATGGACTGTTTTATATGAAATATGGAAAATATATGGAAATTAACGAAAATATGTACTAAACTCTAAAATATGGAAAAATATGGAAAATAAAAGTAGGATTTTTCAACCCTACACATTGTGAAACATAAAGATAATGCAAAATATAAATTATATTAGCTTTATAAGTAAATATGTATTTACATATAAATCCTTTCCCTGATCATCATCATAAACTTCAAGGTTCCGTCTCCAGGACTTCTCTGATCTCTCCATCGTTTTCTCAGTCTTCCAGGTCTTCTTCGTCCTACTGGTTTGTATATCCACATTCTTATTGGTAGTCGTCCGTCGTCCATTCCTTCAACGTGTCTTAGCCAATTCAATCCATAATTCTTGATTTTGTCTGTTATGCATTCAACGTTTAATTGTTTACGGATATCTTCGTTTCGAATATGATCTAATAGTGTGTGTCCTGTTAAAAGATGCGCAACTCAGCGGCTTCTAGTGTCCTTTCTTGTCTTTTAGTGAGGATCCACGTTTCCTCACCATATTGCAAAATTGGTACAGCTAATCTATACTAATAATAAATCTGTAGCCGAAATTTTTCTGGTAATTTTCGATTTTCCAAAAATAATTGGTCCTAACATATATAATTAACCACCCTGAAACCGAAAATCGCTTTTTTGAAATTTTTGTTTGTATGTATGTCTGTCTGTCTGTTTGTTACCTTTTCACGCGATAATGGCTGAACGGATTTCGATGAAAATTGGAATATAAATTAAGTTGGTTATAACTTAGATTTTAGGCTATATGGCATTCAAAATACATTATTTACATTATTTAGAAGGGGGTTATAAGGGGGCCTGAACTAAATAAATCGAAATATCTCGCTTATTATTGATTTTTGTGAAAAATATTACATAACAAAAGTTTCTTTAAACATAATTTGCGATAACGTTTATTCCTTGACAAATTTTGATAGGACGGATATTTAATGAGATAAATGAGTTTTAAAATGAAAATAACTGCCATCTAAGGCCGTGTAATGAATTAAAAAACAAATGAATTTTTCTATAAGGAGCCTTGGAGAGCAACAGTCGAAAACTATGAACGATAGCCTACAGGCAATGTTTCTGTGTTTGTATGAAGTAATATCGGAAGCTAAATTAACCAATTTGTATAATTAATTATTATTTCATCATTGGAAATTGTACTTTCTCTAGATCGACATAATGCTATAATGTTATTACAGTACCTTCTGATATAATATAATATAATATAATATAATATAATATAATATAATATAATATAATATAATATAATATAATATAATATAATACAATATAATATAATACAATATAATATAATATATAATATGTAATATTATATAATATAATTTAAGTTATTTGAAGGGTTCAGAATCATAGTGGGCCAAGCGCCATTTACTGAATACGTAGAAAACAAAGTTTAAAATTAAGTTATTACCATAATTCAAAGGAAACCCATAACAAGTAAAATAAAATATACACATTAAATCTAAGTGATGTCACTCTTCATTAAACTATGGTTGCATGTAATAAAAATTAAGAAACATGTTAAAGGAATTGCCATTGCACCAAATGAGTGTCTCTGGACCAAAATGATCGCATTTTAAATATTTGGATGCAAATTAAATTAAGTAACATATTAAACGATTCATCCTTCTATCAAACACGAATGTTCCCTGAATCAAATGCCCTATTTTAATTATGTAATTACTTTAGATTTATTTCTGACGGGTGCAGCGGAGCGCACGGGTACGGCTAGTGTTTTATAAAATTTTAATATCGTGGCCACTCTAGCCTTTTGAAGTAATGTACGTTTAATTGTTCCTGTCATCTTTTGGAACTTCAGAATTTTAATCTCTGCATCTCATGATTCTGTAAATGAAAGGTTTCTACCCAGGTAATTGAAGGAGTTAGTTTGTTCTAATATCTTATTTTCTATTACGATTTGTGTTCTGATAGGTTATATCCTTTGAAATGCCAAATTTTTTTATGGACATATTTAGGTTACATTTCTTTGCAAAATTATACAGTGAAAATACGTTTCTTAGTAAATCATCCTCAGTTTGTTTATTTATTGTTTATTGTTAATAAAATAACATGTACAATAATACAGTCTTAATTCTTCCCTGAAGTAGTAAAAACTCGTGCTCAACTAGTTATCTAAACACGTACTCAAAACAAACAAAGATAATTATTTGACATAAAGTGGGAGAAGGAAAAAAATATTATAGGAATAAATTAACTTTAAAAATACAATTTAAATTTTAAAAATTTAACTCACAAAAGTACATATACAAATTGGAGATGATCAAATTTATAATGTAATTGTTACTGCTCATGCATTCATTATAATTTTTTTATAGTAACACCAATTGAAGTGTCCACTGCAAGAATGATGGATGTCATTTGGAACACATTTTGCAGGAGAAGCAATTGAAAGTTTGAAATGCTTAGCGCTCAAAGCTTAACTGAGATTTTGAGATCATTACTGGACAATGACTATCAGTGTTAATGCCATATAACTCTCTATGTACATTCTATATTTCTTAAGCCATGCATTGACAGTCTTGGTTCATTTTCGACAAAAAAGTGACATCCATCATTCTTGCAGTGGAGTCTTCAATTATAATTGGGGGTTTTCATACTAAAACAATATATAGTCTTTAAAAATTAAATTCCTGACGCTATTTTTTTAATTTATGATACAAACATTTTCCAAATTTGATTATTTTTCAATTATTTTATTATATAACCTCGGACCAAAGTAGGTACCACAGCTAAGAGCTGTGCTTGTGAAACACTTTGGTTGCTCTAGTCGTATAAAATCGGATCTCTCAGTCCCATATTTATGATGATACAATTTGAATTTACTGCGATTTTTATGTATACAGTTTAATAAGGCAATATAACAAATTTGTTCAATGTTAAAATCAGTGTACAAAAGCTCAGATGGGTAATCAATTGGTTTTTAAGGCCTATTTTAATTATTCTTCCTTGAATAAGTATTAGTGGAGTGAGTTTAGAATTACAAGCATTTCCCCATCCTCAAATTGCATACTGGAGAATAGATTGATATAAAGCTAAATAAATGAGACGTAAAATATTAACTGGTACATATGACCGAAGTATAACAAAGATATAAATTGTTTTACGTAATCTATTGTAAATATGTAATATGTTTATTCCATCGTAAGTGTTGGTCGATTGTAATGCCTACATACTTAACTTCTGAGGATTCGGTTAATATGGGACATTCACAATTTTGAGAAGAACAATCAGAATGATGAAATTTGAGCCTAAAAGAAGATGGAGGAGATTTAAAACCACTGGACCTTAGTGAAAACGGAATAGTTGTTTCGGATGTGTTTAAGAAAAGAGCGTTTGAATCAAACCATCTTTAATTACCTGTAATGCATTATTCGCATTAATATAAGTAATATGTAAACGATCTCATCATTACAATGATTCCTCTAGATGGCAGTAGTGTGTTGTGATCGGTTGTTCTCCTGTTACCAGTTGTGCCAACTATACTTACGCTTCCAGCGTAGCTTGTAAGCTACATATTCTTTGAAAGCCGAAAGCTCATATGAAATCGTGCAAATGTCAATCAGACCCAATGTAGCTTGTAAGCTACGGATCTCTGGTATATGTTGCTGCCCATTTTAAAAAACAATCTAAAATCATTTAAAATCACTCATTCTAAGCACAAATTAGAAAAAGAATTTTTTTCTATTAACAAAATCTTTTTGGTATGAAAGAGTTATAAACATCACGTTCGTTTTCAATTATCAATATTTATTAAACAATCTCTGATACGTGACTATCCATAATACCATACAGCAAAAGTTATAACATAACCTAAATAATATAAACAAGATAAATGATAGAAAAGTTTTAATTAAGGATGATGAAAAAGACATTAATAATATTAAAGGTAGACTTATTGAAAGTATAATGACAACAAACAAAAAACAAATACTAGAGAGGTGATAAAAATTGCAGGATAAGCAGCTATGTTTGGTTGAAACACGTCGTTCCATATCGTTATATTGGTCTAAAGTATTTTGACGTAGTAATTGTGTAATAGTCACACTAAAAGACCGCCATTCGTTAATCGCATCTGTCAGGAAGAATTCTCGTAAATGTTGTTACAACAGGACATACGGCAGTAGTATGCGCAGAATGCATAAGTATTCAAGTAGTGAAGAGAAGCTACTGGATGCGGTTGAAATGTGGATATGAAGAAGAATGAAATGTGTGAAATGGACACACAGAATGAAAAATTAAGTTATTTTAGAAACAAAGCGTCAAGAAAGACCAATGATGAAACTTATCAGGAAAAGAAAAATAAGTGGGTTGGATCACTGATAGAGAATAAACTGCCTAATGAAAGATGTATGTATGTATGTATGTATGTATGTATGTATGTATGTATGTATGTATGTATGTATGTATGTATGTATGTATGTATGTATGTATGTACGTATGTAGGTATGTATGTACGTATGTAAGTACGTATGTAGGTACGTACGTACTTATGTATGTGTGTATGTATGTACGTATGTACGTATCTATGTGTCTACTAGTCTTTAAAACTTTAAAACTTAACTGAAAAATATAGCTGGAGAACCTTTTAAGTGTAGTGTAAATATTTGTAATTTAAATATGTATTGTATTGATTAAGGCAGGTTGAGTGGAAGAGAAGGCCTTATGGCCTTAACTCTGCCAGCGAAAATAAAACATTATTATTATTATTATTATTATTATTATTATTATTATTATTATTATTATTATTATGTACGTATGTAGGTACGTACATACGTACGTACGTATGTATGTAGGTATGTATGTATGTGCGTACGTACGTATGTATGTACGTACTTATGTATGTATGTATGTATGTACGTATGTATGTGTCTACTAGTCTTTAAAACTTTAAGACTTAACTAAAAAATATAGCTGGAGAACCTTTTAAGTGTAGTGTAAATATTTGTAATTTAAATATGTATTGTATTGATTAAGGCAGGTTGAGTGGAAGAGAAGGCCTTATGCCCTTAACTCTGCCAGCGAAAATAAAACATTATTATTATTATTATTATTATTATTATTATTATTATTATTATTATTATTATTATGTACAGCTGTCAAAAGAAAAAGTGGCCGCTCTCCTGGAAGAAAGTTCCCTTCGGGTATCTTCGCTATAATTCGGAGACAGGCGATGTTACATGTTGTTGGACCACGTTGCCTGATATCTACAGTTATAATTGAAGTATTCTCTCTGTGATTCGATAGCGTATTTGTAGCGTTCAGGCCTCTTATTCATGAGGTCCTGCGTTCGACTACAACCTCGTGCTTTTTATGTTCTTTTTTGTTATGTTTTTGAGAGAGACAAACTATACATAATGGCTTCTTTCTCTTTTACGATTATTTTAGTAAATAACATCAGGTTCATTAATATATTATGCCATGACTTTATCATTATGATATTGTGGCTGCAAATGGAAAGAAAAAAGATTTTATTCTCAATAAAAATATCTTTCGTGGCATAAACAAAACAAATTTACTGGCGTCGGCCTTAAAACATTCAAACAATTAAGCGTTCAAAAAACAAAACAAAAAGCCACAATTCAATATTTAGTCTATCTTCCTCTTATCTCGATCATCTTGCAGTCGAGTGGGCATGGAATCGACTAGTCTTTGCAAATAGCGACTGTTCTTAGACACGATATTCCAGGCATTCTGAACATACCCACATACATAAGTGTTCTGTCCATGGGCAGGTCTTTCACTGCAAACCCAGCAATCTCCAATCTTTCCTATTTTCTGCCTTCCTCTTAGTCTCCGCATATGATCCACATATCCTAATGTTTCTATTATTCTTTTCAACCAGAGACCCAACCAATTCCTTTTTCTCTTTCTAATCACTTTCAGCATCATTCTTTCTTCACTCACTTTTTCAAACACAATTTTATTTCTTATTCTGTCTGTCCACTTCACACGCACCGTTCTTCACCACAGCCACATTTCAAATGCTTCAATTCGTTTCTCTTCATTTCGTCGTAATGTCCATGTTCCTTCCCCATAAAAGGCCACAATCCACACAAAGCACTTCACTAGTCTCTTCCTTAGTTCTTTTTCCAGAGGTCCGCAGAAGATCCTTCTTCTTCTATTAAAAGCTTCCTTTGTTCATGTTTGCAGCTTTTCTTGGGAAGGATAGGCCTAAATGCGGTAACATCCCGTTGCTTTCCGCACACCACTATCTCTTTCGAATCTTATTAAATTCCAGGGGACCCAAGCATGGAGATGAGGAGAGTGGATTTGACTAATTGGGCCCTCCGGACTTCACCGAAAGTCACGGCAAGGGTTAAATATTAATTCTATCAGGATGTTTGACCCGATCAGAGACCGGGAAATCTCAATTAGCTTTTGCCCCCCGCATCCTGGACTAGCTTTTACGAATCATTAGAAAATCTTAGAGTGTGATTGGGCCAATTTTTCCGAAAATGTTTCCACACTTTTGCCCTCGTAGCTCAGCGGACGAACGTCGAAATTTAGATGTCAACGTCTCAGGTTCAATTCCTCGTTACTCCTTTTCATTTTATTGTGGTTCAAGATAGTATAATGTAAAAATACAAAAAGAAAAACTAATACCAGTATTATGCAACTGGATTTTTCCAAACCTAATATTAAATTTATGTTATTTATATCGCTAAAGAACGATTGCAATATAAATAACTTGAATATTATTTATACAGTATCACTGAAGAACGATAACAGAATATAAATGATAAATATCGGTTTGTTTAATTAATATAAGATATTATATAATACTTATTTAATTATCTAAATAAAATAACCTATTTTACAAAGAAAGATGGTTATTTGTGTTATAATAATTACTTACATAAAATACAGATTATTTATATTGCGAAAGAACAATAACAATATAAATAACTTGAATATTATTTTATAATGCAAATGAAGGAAAACAGAATATAAATGATAACTTGAATATTATCTATATCGCTAAAGAACGATAACAATATAAAAAAACGTGAACATTATTCATATCGGAATTTCACAGATTTATTACATATATATATATATATATATTTAAGAAATTGTAGAAGAATAGTAATTAGTAACAGTGTCCTATTTATTCTTCTTGGAGCCAAATTTGTAACTTTTAAAAGTGTGGTTATTATGTTTAAGTGTATGTGTTGTAACGGATGCTTGATTTGTTATGTATGTGAGTCAGTTATGTGATACTTGATGTCGTCGCAATGTCGTAATTATAGTTTGATTGTGTTTCTATGACTATTGTGTATTAATTTATGATGTATGGTACGGAAGGCTGCGTATTTGTGTTATAGAAGTGTTACGTATGTGTGTTGTTAATGTTTTTGTATGTTTCAAATTGATACCTGATATTTATTTTGCAATCGCAATGCCTAATTTACGGTTTGTTTATGTTTTGTTTACATCGCGTAAGCTAATTTAATTTTCTTTTCTATTTCTCTTTATGCTTATCTTTTTTGTGTATGAAACTATAGCCCTAACATATATATGTAAATTAGAGTTAACCACCATTGGAGATACAATAATAATAAGTGTTATTCATATCGTTATAAAACGATAACAAAATACAAATGATGACTTGAATTTTATGCATATCTCTAAAGAACGATAACAAAATATAAATAACGTGATATCCATAAAGAACGATAACTGAATATAAATGATAATTTGAATAGCATTTACATCGCTGAAGAACGATTAAAAAATAAAATGAAAACTTGAAGAAGGCCCGAACCCACAACCTTTGAATCATTAAACAAGCACTCTACCGCTGGCCTACGAGGCGCAGAAAGGGAACACTTTCATAGTTCGGGAACTGCTTGTAGAAGCACATGCATCGTGTAACATCGCCGCGACCCGAAATGAACTTTGAAAATATTCGCTGTTCACGAGTGCGGCCACTTTTTTTTTTGACAGCTGTACGTATGTATGTATGTAGGTATGTATGTATGTGCGTACGTACGTATGTCTGTACGTACTTATGTATGTATGTATGTATGTATGTAAGTATCTATGTGTCTACTAGTCTTTAAAACTTTAAGACTTAACTAAAAAATATAGCTGGAGAACCTTTTAAGTGTAGTTTAAATATTTGTAATTTAAATATGTATTGTATTGATTAAGGCAGGTTGAGTGGAAGAGAAGGCCTTATGGCCTTAACTCTGCCAGCGAAAATAAAACATTATTATTATTATTATTATTATTATTATTATTATTATTATTATTATTATTATTATTATTATTATTATTATTATGTACGTACGTATGTAGGTACGTACATACGTACGTACGTATGTATGTATGTAGGTATGTATGTATGTGCGTACGTACGTATGTCTGTACGTACTTATGTATGTATGTATGTACGTATGTATGTGTCTACTAGTCTTTAAAACTTTAAGACTTAACTAAAAAATATAGCTGGAGAACCTTTTAAGTGTAGTGTAAATATTTGTAATTTAAATATGTATTGTATTGATTAAGGCAGGTTGAGTGGAAGAGAAGGCCTTATGGCCTTAACTCTGCAAGCGAAAATAAAACATTATTATTATTATTATTATTATTATTATTATTATTATTATTAGTATGTACGTATGTAGGTACATACGTATGTACGTATGTAGGTACGTACGTATGTACGTACGTACATACCTACATACGTACATACGTACGTAAGTATTGTGGTTTCATGTTTCTCATTTCTTGTGCAGCACTCGTTACAAGGCTCAGTATGTGATACTTAATTTGCATGACGGACTTTGTTCCTCCGAGTCTCTGGACATTAAAATTCTTGTATCAAAACTGGTCAGGAATTTATATCAGCCCTATACATGTCGCAGCGACGCAGGATCACGTATATCAAGATCGCAGAAGACGCACACTTATTCATGCAGACTGGAGAAGTGAGCCATCTAGTTCAGTATTCAAAACAATAGACGGTAGGTGAGCGTGGGTACAATGCAGACCCGGACGGAGCTCTCAATACAATTTGCAAGGATGATCGCGACGCTGGAGACGCCTACGTGTGGCCCGAGGTGACGACGCTAAGCTGGGGAGGAACGGCGCGTAGTGTGTGGAGCGGAATTCTTTCCGAGCTTCACGCACATCTCTGTTTACTTGAAATATTTCATACCTCATTTTTTCTATTCTTAATGCTTTTCCTACTTATTCCTTTTTCATATTTTCTCTACTAATATCCCTTTTTCCTCTATATATTTCTGTTGCTAGTATCACTACTACTATAAAATATAGGGGAAGGTGTTGTACCTTGGGTCAGTTGTACCTTCGGTCATTCATCATTTCTCTGCCGTCTGTGTTTTAAAAAATGAAGTATTACAATCAAGTTACATATTTGTACACAAGAGTCCTCTCACAACGCTTGGTGATCTTCAGATACAGTGGTTTGCTTTCTTTGTGAAGAAATATGTTTTTGATTTCAGAAAGTATTTTGTTTGTAGTGTGTTCTTTATTTTTTTTACGGGGCTGTGTTATAACTCAAGACATTTCCAATAGTAAGGTAAGATCTTTGTTTCTTTCTTGTTCGAATTGTATATTAGGTTATTGTTAGAATGTAACCTAACTTTTGAAACATGATGTTCAGTTCACAGTTGTACCTCGGTCCACTTGAAGCGTTGTACCTTGGGTCGACCCAAGGTACAACATTGAACTGATGATGAGCATAAGTGTACAAATCATTAAAAATTATTAGTTAATTTAATATAGTTTATTGCTCAATATGTTGGAAATATTATATCGTCATACTTTTTTTTTTTATAGAACTATGCCAAGAAGCAAGAATGGAAAAAAGCGGGAAAAAGTAGATGTGGAAGCACTTCGTATGGCTATAAAGGATGTGTTAACAAATGGAACTAACGTGCGAACTGCTGCCAAAAATTTTGATATTTCGAAAACTACGTTGTCTAGGCACTTAAATAATATGCAGGATTCTAATGAAAATGAGTTTGTGTACAGAGCTAACAATGATGTGAAGAAAGTGTTTACTTTGCCACGAGAGATTGAATTCGTACAGTATTTGAAACAGGCAGCAAAGCTACATTACGGTCTAAATAGAAATGAAGTTCTGAAACTTGCATATCAGTATGGATATAAAAATAATTTGGCTATTCCAGAGAACTGGAAAATCGAGAAAAATGCTGGCGACATGTGGCTTGGTCATGAAACTACCACCTGCCTACCAACAAGGTTAATCTAAGAGACAAACTTCCCAACTACAATTCGCAGTTGATTTCAGTAGTTATGATGTTAAGTAGATCGATTTTGTGTTTGTTATCTGCTTAAAATGCATTATTGCATGAACATGTTGCAAAGAAATTGTATCTTTAATTTGTTTCCTATTATATTCCAGAAGTTTCGTGATTTTTAGATATGTAGCCTACATATTGCATTCATATTTATGTTCATCCACAATTTGTATTCTTGTTTCTTTTCTTGTAGGCTAAATTTATAATGTGATCCAAGGTACAACATCGGGTGACCCAAGGTACAACCTCATGTTGTACCTTGGTCCATTATACTTGTATACATTTAATTGAATATAAAAATAATAAGAGTAATTAAATTCGTAAATAAAGATTACCAATGATATCTCAAAGAGTAGCGTCATCTTATTTTATAATTTGGACAACCTAATAATCATAATATGGTAAAAATAGAAATTAAATGTAAAAATGACCCAAGATACAACACCTTCCCCTACTTGTTTTCATTCCCTATTTCCTTTCGTAATCTTCCTTTTTGTTATTCTGCAAGGGATTCTCTTGTTTCATCTTTTACATATTTTCTACTACCTATTATCCGATTTCTTTCTTCTTTTCGTCCGTCATAATGCTAGTAGTAGGTCTGGGTTTATACCCGGACGAGGGAAATTAATTTTATAGGGCGGTAAAACATCGCTTCTATGTCATAAATTAACAGAGCGTAAAGAAACTCTGTCACTGATAGAATGCTCAGGCAAATTTGTCTACCATTTCTCCCCACACTGATTTTCAACGCTGAATGACTTCTGCAGTTAAAAGCTTAGCTAATGTTGCTAAATAAACTGCTGCTGCTACTGCTACTCCTGCTGCTACTGCTACTACTACCACTACTGTTTGTGTTACTATTACAACCAATTCTGCTGCTAATGCTACTACTACAACCAAATCTGCTGCTACTATAACAACTACTACTACTTCTACCAATTTTGCTGCTGCTACTACTACTACAACCAATTGTGCTACTACTACTAGTACTACAACCAATTCTGCTGCTACTATAACAACTACTACTATTACTACTACCAATTGTGCTACTACCACTACTAATACAACCAATTATGCTACTACTAAAACCAATTGTGCTACTACTACTACAACAACCAATTGTTCTACTACTACTACTACTACTACTACTACTACTACTACTACAACAACCAATTGTGCTATTACTACTACCACCACCAATTGTGCTACTACTACTACCACCAATTATTGTACTACTACTATAACCAACCAACTGTGCTACTACTACTACAACCAATTATTGTACTACTACTATAACCAACCAACTGTACTACTACTACTACTACCACTACTACCACCAATTATTGTACTACTACTATAACCAACCAACTGTGCTACTGCTACTACAACGAATTATTGTACTACTTCTATAACCAACCAACTGTGCTACTACTACAACCAATTCTGCTGCTGCTACTACTACTACTACTACTACTACCACTACTATTACTACTACAACAACTAATACTGTTACTACTACAGGGTTTTTTCTCGTTGCCAAACTTTCAGAACGGCCCCAAGGTTCACTCAGCCTTCTATAAAAATTGAGTACCGGGTCTTTCCCGGGGGTAAAAGGCGGTCAGAGCGTGGTGCCGACCACACCACCTCATTCTAGTGCCGAGGTCATGGAAAGCATGGGGCTCTACCTCCATGCCCCCCAAGTGCCTTCATGGCATGTTACGGGGATACCTTTGCCTTTACCTTTTTACTACAACTAATTCTGCTACTATTACTACTGTTTGTGTTACTACTAACTACTGTCCGTACTACTACTACCACCGTTTGTGCTACTACTACCACTGCACTTAATACTACTATCACCGTTTGTGCTACTACTACCACTGCTCTTAATACTACTATCACCGTTTGTGCTACTACTACTACCACCGTTTGTGCTACTACTACTACCACCGTTTGTGCTACTACTACTACTGCTGCTGCTATTAATACTACTACCACCGTTTGTGCTACTACTACCACTGTTTGTGCTACTACTACCACCGTTTATGCTACTACTGCTACTACCACCGTTTGTGCTAGTACCACTACTACTACCACCACCACCGTTTGTGCTACTACTACTAGTACTACTACCACCACCACCGTTTGTGCTACTACTACTACTACTAATACTACTACCACTACCACCACCGTTTGTGCTACTATTACTACTACCACCGTATGTGCTACTATTACTACTACCACCGTATGTGCTACTACTACTGCTACTACTAACACAGTTTGTGCTACTACTACCACCGTTTGTGCTACTACTACTACTACTACTACTACTACCACCACCACCGTTTGTGCTACTACTACTACTACTACTACTACTACCACTACCACCACCGTTTATGATACTATTACTACTACCACCGTATGTGCTACTATTACTACTACCACCGTATGTACTACTACTGCTACTACTACCACAGTTTGTGCTACTACTACCACCGTTTGTGCTACTACTACTACCACCACCACCGTTTGTGCTACTACTACTACTACTACTACTACTACTACTACCACCACCACCGTTTGTGCTACTACTACTACTACTACCACTACCACCACCGTTTGTGCTACTATTACTACTACCACCGTATGTGCTACTATTACTACTACCACCGTATGTGCTACTACTACTGCTACTACTACCACAGTTTGTGCTACTACTACCACCGTTTGTGCTGCTACTACTACTACTACTACTAATACTACTACTGCTACTACCACTACCACCACCGTTTGTGCTACTATTACTACTACCACCGTATGTGCTACTACTACTACTACTACTACTACTACTACTACTACTACTACTACTACTACTACTACTACTACTACTACCACCACCACCGTTTGTGCTACTACTACTACTACTACTACCACTACCACCACCGTTTGTGCTACTATTACTACTACCACCGTATGTGCTACTATTACTACTACCACCGTATGTGCTACTACTACTGCTACTACTACCACAGTTTGTGCTACTACTACCACCGTTTGTGCTGCTACTACTACTACTACTACTACTACTACTAATACTACTACTGCTACTACCACTACCACCACCGTTTGTGCTACTATTACTACTACCACCGTATGTGCTACTACTACTGCTACTACTACCACCACAGTTTGTGCTACTACTACTACTACTATCACCACCACCGTTTGTGCTACTACTACTACTACTAATACTACTACTACTACTACCACTACCACCACCGTTTGTGCTACTATTACTACTACCACCGTATGTGCTACTACTACTGCTACTACTACCACAGTTTGTGCTACTACTACCACCGTTTGTGCTACTACTACTACTACTATTACTACTAATACTACTGCTACAACTACTACTGCTACTACTGCTACATATATTGTCAAGAAGCGCTGTGAGCGTTTAACATTTTGCACTTTTTGGAGCATCCGAAACTCTGTCCGTATCCTTTCACCCATAGTCAGGGAACGACATAGTTTTAAGTAAGAAGAAAGAAAATGTAGATATAAGAAACGTATTAGCAATAGACGAATTAAGCACAAAAATCTAGCAATGCAGAACATAGTGGTCACAGAATGTACTAAGGATGAACAACAAGTTACCTAGGAAAACTGTATTGCACAGTACAAACCAATTGGGGAACACCGCTGAAGAGAAGGGAGACCAATAAATTATTGCAGGCTTAGAAGTTTGGAGTTTGAACAGATGCACAAGAAACAATCTTTGACGTTGAGGATTAATATGATGTAAATATCCTCTAGAACTTCTTTTCGTTCTTATATGCTCTTCTCACTCTCCTCTATCTCTTTGTTTATCTTCTTCTTTCTCTCTTTCCTCCATTATTTCTCCTTACGTTAGTAGGGCTAGTTCTCCTTCGATAACCTACTCACGCCTCTTCGTCACATTAAATTTCATTATCTTTCTTCCATTTCATTATATTCTTCCGTATCTATAACAACCTCTTCTTCCATTCTACCGCCTCCTCTTATATTACTTCTGACATTATCACTACCACTACCACTGCTGCTATTACTACTACAACCATTAGCACCACCGCTTTTTTTGTCATTCAATCGAAATACGTTTTTATTTATCACCCTTTTCCTCGTTACCGTATCTTATTCGAGTCCTCATTTTCTCCATCCTTTCCATATCGTCTTCTTATTTTTCTATTGGCTGCTTAACATTTCTTCTCTTAATTCAGGTTATTGCAAGAAGATTAAATTAAAGACATCATGACTCCTTATACCCAATCTTTAACCGTAGTGCAGTTATGTATAACGATTCGTTACCCAATGATTCACTAAAAACTCCGAAACAGAACTGATACCTTGCCTTCCAAGCTTCATTTCACTATTTCCGAAATATCACCGTATCACTTTACCATTCCAAATATTTAGTGTGATTTAGAAGGGCCACGCGATTAAAATTCAGAGAGATACAAAAACCCTGCAAATAAATAATGATGATGATGATAATAATAATAATAATAATAATAATAATAATAATAATAATAATAATAATAATAATAATAGTAATAATAATAATGAAGCTCTGTAGGAAAGAGTAGGTGAAGATTGAATAATGCTGAAACTGATCAGGAAGAGGAAAAGGAACTGGTCAGGTTACTGGTACTGTCTGCTAAAGGATGCACTGGAAGGAAGTGTGAACGGGAGAAGATTTCGAGCCAGAAGAAGATATCAGATGATAGACGTAATTCAGATATATGAATAATATACGGAGACAAATAGAAAGAAAAAATAGGAAAGACTGGAGAATACTGGGTTTGTAGTGAAAGACCTGCCCTTTAGCAGAAAACTATAAATGATGAAATAATAGTAAATGTTATAAGATGTGGTAATATTAAATTCATAATACTGAATACAAATATTTACTCGTACATACAGAAAACTTAATAAATTTTACAGAAGAAAGAGTTCGTTCAAAGGGCTGGATTCGGGAAGAGTACCCAAAACGCTCATTGCATTTCCGCGTTGAATAGCAATACTTAACCGTTGTCGCAAATAAGTAGTGCAACGGCGATCATTAAGTAATAAAGATCAAAATTTGGCCGATTTGAGATACCAAAATTTAAGTGTCATGACTCCAAGGACCGAAGGTCTCCACAACAAAGGGGATAAAGATATAATTGTCTAAAAGATGAGCATATTTATTGACTTTTTTCTTCACGGCTAATTCAGCAGCAGATGCTGCGCGTCTGGAGGTATTCGGCAAGTGAGATGGAGATAAAGTGTCAACGCAAGTGGGGTCCTAAATTAAAGATTTTCCTCTAGACCAGCCGTGGCGAAAATGTGATTCGGAAGCACATTGTGGCTCGCAATGATAGCTGTGCATTTCTCTTGCTTCCTACCTCCCCAACCCCAACCCTCTCACTCACTGGAGTCAGATTTCATTCCATTTGTATTTGTCTCTGACTTGCGAGTGGCGTATCGTCGCAATGTCTCTCTTGAAACCTCTACAAAAACGAAAGTTTCAAGTAGGATGGGAGGACGCATTTTTTTGCTGCCAATATGATGAGAATATTAAATGTATGATTTGTTCACAAGTATTACGAGGAAAATTGTTGTATAACATAAAACGGCATTATATTACATGTCACTCATGAAACTTTAAAAGGTTAAGTGTTATTATTATTATTATTATTATTATTATTATTATTATTATTATTATTATTATTATTATTATTATTATTATTATTATTATTCGAAGCTTCGTTCTTTCGCTTGCTCTGTTGAAGCCATGTTCGCCAAAACTTACGTTTGTGAAATTATTTTCAACAATGAAAATAGTAAAAACCAAATTTAGATCACGATTGACAGACAAACTCTGTCGCAGAGACATTCTGAAGACAATTAATTATAGGTTGTGATAATATCTCCTATGTTTTCTTATTCATTTCTTTCTTGGTTACACGTACTAAACATTAGTTTGTAACCTTATATTGCACAAAATTATATTTAAGTGCTTGACGTAAAGAAAATGAAAATCTATTAATAATTCAGACAGTTGCTTAGCGTCGTTCTTATTCCTTAAGCCACGAAACCGATAAGACTATGTTTTCGCCCACAAAGCATACAACAATTGATTTCCATCTAGTAACACGGTGTCGAGCGATGAAAAAATTTTGGTCATGTGTGCTAATCGTTGAATTTGGAATCATAGAAGAAAAAGGGGCTGGGTTCACCCGTACATATAAAGAAATATTAATTTTAGACTGTAATAGGTAAGGAACTATAAAAGCATAATACAGTATTTATACAGAGTGAGAAAGGATTTTCACCAGGAAATAGTGCAAACCGTAGGGTCTATTATGTAAAGGCAAAATACTATATTCGGGAATGTATAATAATAATAATAATAATAATAATAATAATAATAATAATAATAATAATAATAATAATAATGGTTTATTTCAACTGGCAGAATTAAGGCCATTCGGCCTTGTCTTCCACTCAACCAGTATGATAGAAAATTACTACAATGCTGCGAATATAACATAATTAATACAATACAATACAATACAATACAATACAATTCAAAGCAATACAATACTACAATACAAGACAATATAATACATAATTAATATAATACAATGACAATTCTTTTCATCTTCACAATACCAATAAAATAATTATGTAATAATAATAATAATAATAATAATTGTAATAGTAATGCTAGTCATACCTAAATTAAATTAAATGATTAAACTCGATCACAATTATAACTTCAATTTGACTGCACCCGTAAGAAATCGTTTAGCCTTTTCTTGAAAGTGGTTATTGTCTGGCAGCCCCTAATCTTCTGAGGTAGAAAATTCCATTCACGGGGGACTGAGACAGTAAAAGAGGATGAATAGTGGGATGTTCTACGGGCAGGAATTGCTAGGATTTGGCTCTCCTGTGACGTGGTGTTTACATTGTGATTGGAGTATACGTAGTTAAAACGGGGACGAAGATAATTTGGAGTAGAAGTGTGGAGAACTCGAAACAGAAGAGACAGCGAATGAAGTGTTCTACGGTTACTAAGTTACAGCCAGGATAAAGATTTGAACGAGGGTGTAATGTAGTCAAATTTGTGAGCATTGCTGATGAATCTGACACTCATATTGTGCACACTGCAGCTTGTTCGAAAGAACAGTTGTCAAGTCTGTAAGTATTACGTCGCAATAGTCAAACAGTGGTAGTACTGAAGAAATAATTAGAAAATTCAGAGTAAGCCTTCTATATAAAATCTCTTCTAACATAAACTGGTATAATATGACCGTACTGACAGAGATCTTTCCACAATTTGCACAACGATTCGAGACTCAAATATTTTCACTTGGACTCATGGACTAAGGAAAGAAATTCTACTTGGCCATTTATAAGCATGTTGCCTAGTTACGACTTCGCAGTACCCCTGGTTGCATGCAGCTTATGTGTAGCGACGAAAGTATACCGCTGCAGTCTTGCGTACGAATAGTCATTTCACATCATTAGACGCTACATGAAACCTCTCATCAAGCGATGTCGCGTCTAAGGCCGGCAGCATACTGCATCGGACATTCTGTATCAGACAGGACGGTTTTGTCTCGAACCGTCGGATATGACGGTGAATACATGCATTGTTATGACTAGACAGTGGATGCGGGATGACTTATCGTTGAATGTAGGTGCACATTTACTATACAGAGTGTTTCAAAAATACGGGGCATAATTTCAGGTATGTATTTCCCATATGTTGACAATCAAAATAGTTCATTACAACATGTGTCCGGATATGCTTCATTTCCGAGTTATGGCCTTCACAACATTGAAATTCGCCGGAACGTTTTTCTTTCCGAAGGTCGTTGTCATTACAGAAGATGCTCAAAATGTCCACCTCCTGCTTGAATACAGACCTCACATCGATGTCTCATTGACCTGCGAAAACGATCCCAAATTCCAGGAGTATTGCTATGTTCTCAGAACATGCCACAATTCGATTCCGAAGGGATTCCAAATCAGGGACAGGAGACGAATAAACCAATGATTTTAAATGGCCCCACAAGTAGAAATCGAGAGGGTTCAGATCACGTGAGCGTGGAGGCCAAGCAATTGGGCCACCTCTACCTATCCATCGATCAGGAAACCTTCGATCCAATTACCGGCGAGCCGTACGACTGAAGTGTGCAGGAGCGCCATCATGCAAGAAGTGAATATGTTGACGATTGATCAGTGGAGTGTCTTCTAAAACATGAGATATGGTTCCGGTGAATTTCAATGTTGTGAAGGCCATAACTCGGAAATAAAGCATTTCCGGACACATGTTGTAATGAACTATTTTGATTGTCTACATGTGGGAAATACATACCTGAAATTATGCCCCGTATTTTTTAAACACCCTGTATGTTACATTTTTTTCATTCGGACCATTGGCTCAACAGGTTTTAGACGTAAAGAGACGACATCAACACGTTACTGTATCTCCATACAGTCAGAAGGAAAATAAGAATAACGTACTGTAGTACATATCTTGCAAGTTCAGTCCTCGTCATCATTGATGCAATTACCAGCGTTGCAGTAAACGACGTATGTTGTCGAAGCTGAATCGTCTTCGCCTATCGCTTAAATAGTTTTTGTATCGAGAGTATTTCTGAAGAAAACCTCTAAAATGGGGATCACTCAATTTCTTTAGAGGAATATTTGCACTGAGCATCATGTTGCAAGTGTCGTTAGACCCGCACAACTAAATGATGATGATGATAATGATGACGATGATGATGATGTAGATGGTTCCTCAGATTTCATTTCAACGCATTTCCTGTGCGATGTACTGTTGCAATGTTTCTCTATAGCCTGAGTTGTTCTGGTTTTTATTTCAATATTACGTACATTACGCACGTTATTGTCTTCGTTAATACATAACATGTCACTCTCATACTTCTTAATTGCATTTCGTATCTCTGAGCAAATTTAACGTTTTGACTTCGACATTATGAATGGATCAGCACTACACTATTCAACTCGTACTAAATACTTGAGCAGGATAACACAACTGCACACATTTCTTTGCAATGTTGCTATGAACGGACCGGGTTCCTTCGTTCTGTACGCTGCTGTTCTCGCCAGGTACACAAAAGACGGACGGCGCGGCACGTGCCATATACTCTGATACGAAACAACTTCACTTTTCCTTAAGTCATTACGCATAGACTGTCTGGTTATGAGGCTGGAGCATACTGCATCGTATATTCTGTCTCGGACAGGATTGTTTTGTCTCGGACCGTCCGATGTAACGGTGATTTTTTTTCGTGTATATACTTATGTCAGCATGTGTGTTTGTGTACCTGTGTGTCTATGTGTACTGTTCGTCTATTTGTTTACGTCACGTCACAGCTTCCCCCCCCCTCCATCCTAGTGTCTGCTGGCCCCTCTGTAAATTCTAGCGGTTGGGCTGTTAGTTTAGAGTACAACTCTAATCTTGCATAAAATCCTTCACAAAAAGAGCCCACTTCATTTGGTTCAATAACGTCTTGGTTTTTCTAAAACGATGCATAATATCGCAGCGACGCAAGAGCATAGGAAAAGATCCATAATCATAATAGTACCACAAAGACGTATACAGTATTATACTGTATATTGTAACATCTATATATAATTTGAACTGGTCATGGAAATTACGGGAAAACGTCTGAATGGATTTTAATGAATGACCCGTCATTTTGAAGCTTCGCATTCAAGAACTTTCAGAAAAATAGTAACTTTCAGTGAAGCGTTAGTTTTCCTACATAATTTTCCTATTTTCCAAAATCCATCTTCCGTCAGTTTTGAGAACTAATTAGATTTTAGTATAAAACAAAACACACACTACAACAAACAATAGGCTATTACACGAAGGCATTGCTGACATATTTAGAGCTCAAATTAAATTGGTTATTAAAAACTTCAACACTTACTAAAAATAATTCACAGGTGTGATTCTGCGATTTGTAATTTTCTGAGTAAAGCTATGTATTGGATATTAAAGTCTATAAAACGTGAGGTGGTTTGATTACCTTATTACCATTAGAAATGAAATATTATTATAGTAAATGCCATAATGTGGCTATTTTTCATTAATTATACATATTAATGCTACATTGATGATATGAAAGTGAAACTTTTGGGGTTTTGTTAGTATATGTATAAGTATAAAACTTACGTAAGATAATATTGTAATTAAAATTCAAATATTTTTATAATTATTAATCAAGTGGGGTTGAGTCTTTTTCATATACTTAATGGCGGTGTGGTGTAGATATTTGTATGCGTCATTCTCTTCAGTATTGGCTCGAGAGAGCGCAGAAATTAGTTCCTAAGGAGAGACCAAAAGATATTACTTACTGATAAAATAAGAGGCCTACAAAATTATGTAGTCTCCCAATCATTTCAACAAGATCTCTTAGCGGGATAAAATGGTTTTACCCTCTACATTTCAAGCTCTACATGCAGCAGCTATACCAAGAGGCTATGTCTATTGTTGGAAAGCATAGTAAACCTGACATTTTTTTAACTTTCACCTACAATCCACAATGACCTGAAATAGACATTGCTTTACTCCCACATGAAAAATCCACTGATCGTCCTTACATTGTTACTTGCGTTTTCGCGTTCAAACTCAAAAACTGAAGGTGGATAGGTTCAAGGAATAGTATTTGGCATAAAAAACCATTGAGAGGGAGTATGTCTCATTACTATGGAAGCAAATAACTTCCATATATCTGGTATTCTTCATTGAAAATAAATCTGAACGTCTAATGAACTTAGTTTGCAGCATTTACTGCACAAGCCACTAGTTTATTGTAATAGTAAAAACAAATTAAATCTTCATTTATCAAATTTAATATACATCGGTTTTTACTCTTATATACTGTACAATTTTTGGACTAATAAGATCCTAACAAACTTATAGCTTTATTGTGTTCCGAAAGAAAAATTAATATTTTACAAACAGCTCTGATGAGAGTCGTGTCTCCAGCATAATAAATGGTGGATTTTACATGAAGATTATTTATTCAGAATTCTACTTCATATGTAAGTAATTTATTTCAGTAAGTCTTCAGTATTTCAATGCAAAATTTAGCCCAGTAGGCAGCGGTATTATAACTTGCATGAGAACACTAATATTATAATTTACATGCGATTCGTTTGAAGTTTTTTCCATTTCAATTCTACGCATAACTTCCTTTTTTGGTGCACATTTTAAATACATCCACTTGACAGACATCTCTTACCGTCTGTGATGTCCTCGGTGGCAGTGCCTGAACTGAACTGAACTGAACTGGCATCATCATTGTTTACTAAGCCACCGTACGCTTACAACCATTCACAGAGTTCGAGTCGTACTGTAATTTCTGAAAATATTCTGTATGGAATTACAAATCAAAGTAATATTATAAAACTGTTTAAAATAATTTCAAGAAAATGAACCCCTTTAACTATCACGTTGTTTCCCCTGGTACATAACCAAAGTTTCGAAGCAATATTTCACTTTAATTAATTAATAATAATAATAATAATAATAATAATAATAATAATAATAATAATAATAATTTATTTAATATGGCATAGCTAAGGCTAGTATGCTTTCTCTTCCGCCCAGCCAGACTCATAGAGAAATTACGTTTTGTTTATGTTACCAGAGATCATTGAAATTCTATATTTTTCTACATCCATGATAGACATTTAATGATTTAAGTAAGGCATTTGATTCCATTCCGTATGATGTATTGTTAATGAAACTTGCATACCATGGCATAAGGGGGATAGAACAAACATTTCTCCGTTCATATTTGCTTGGACGTTCCCATATTGTTGATGTAAATGGAAAAAGAAGTGCTGTAGCTCCAATTAAGTGTGGTGTTCTTCAAGGCTCTATTCTTGGTCCATTCTGTTTCTTATTATGATAAATGACTTGCCATACTTTGTGTCGACTAAAACTATAATGTATGCTGACGATACAATTTTTGTTATCACACATAATAATACTGCTGAGTTAGATTTTATGAAGCAAGCTCTATTTGCTGAAATAAGGAAGTGGTTTTCAATTAATGGATTTATTGTTAATGATGAAAAAACTCATGTGTTAACTCTAAGTTTGAAACAAACCCAAAATAATGTGATAAATGAATCTGTAAAGATGCTGGGTATGTATCTGGATCCTAAACTAAGTTGGAACAGCCATGTCAGTTACGTATGTAAAAGAATTTCTAGAGTAATTTATCTCTTGAGAAGTATCATATACAAGATTCCCAAACATTATTTAAAACAAGTTTACTATGCAATATTTGAAAGTGTTATTAGATATGGATTACTTTTATATGGAAATAGTTCTGATCTTCCAAACATTTTGTTACTGCATAAAAAGGCAGTTTGTATTTTAACAATGTCACCACCCAGACTATCATGTAGATCTCTTTTCAAAAATGAAAAGATTATGACAATCTACAATCTATCTATTTTTTAACTTTTAATGTATATAAACAAGAATTTTACTAATTATACAAGTATAGCTGATCTGCATCGCTATGAAACCAGAAATAATGATCAATTAAACGTACCACATGTCAGGTTGCAAAAAACACAATCAAGCCATATAATTATTGCATTAAAAGTGTATAATAAGATACCAACAAATATAAAGGCACTTAATGAAACACAATTTAAACTTCAGCTTAACAGATGGCTACAAAATAATCCCTTTTATAGTATGAATTAATTTTTTGAAAATTATTATTATTTTAGTTAAATTTTATTATTTTTTACTCTTTTAATATTTTAAATATTGACATATTGTTTTTTTTATATTATTACATTGACGAGGGCTCTTGTATTCTTGTACTTTCAGGCAAACAAAGAATAAGAATGAATATGAATATGACAGATATCTTCGCGAAAAGCTGAACCTCGTAAAATTATTAGATTTCGACTATATCCTTGAAGCAGATTTTAAGCTAAAAAATAAATAGTTGTTGCAAAAATGCACAAATGAAAAATTATATTAGTGCAATTTACGAAATATTGTCCAATACTTACTTACTTACTTACTGGCTTTTAAGAACCCGGAGGTTCATTGCCGCCCTCATATAAGCTCGCCATTGGTCCCTATTCTGAGCAAGATTAATCCAGTCTCTATCATCATATCCCACCTCCCTCAAATCCATTTTAATATTATCTTCCCATCTACGTCTCGGCCTCCCCAAAGATCTTTTTTCCTCCGGCCTCCCAACTAATACTCTATATGCATTTCTGGATTCGCCCATACGTGCTACATGCCCTGCCCAACTAAAACGTTTGGATTTAATGTTCCTAATTACGTCAGGTGAAGAAGAAAACTATAAATAATTATGCAGAAAATAAAGTTAATAAAATATGCAGAAACAAAAATATATGTTATTTGTTTCTTGAAGTTTTATTACTTTCAATCCATTTTATTACACTCTAAATATACTTATGTAAGTAAATCATTAGACGTAGTTATGTTTAGAATCAATTACTGCTGAATTTTCATCACATTAAAATACATTATTTTATGGACGCTCTAAACAACGAAATTATTTACTAGTAGGCCCTTCAAGATTTATTGTTGGCAGAGTCGTAACTCTTTTACTAAAAGGCGGTTTCTAATTCCAGTTTTTACAAGATTCATGCAACTAAATCCTCGCTCACAATTTACAGTATGTGATGGAATATTATATAAATCAATTAAGAGAAATTGTTCACTAAACTTACATGAATTACAGCAAGTCTTTGAAACCGTTTCTTGAACATCTATTGTTCAATACTTTTTTGAACATTGCCCGTGCCATTAGCATTTCATTCAAATTCAGATTAGTTCAAACACATCTCGGATTTCATTTTCTCCATTACCATCTTCGTTTCTGAACTCCAATGTGGTTCTTGCATTTTTCTACATTTGCATTGAAAGTTTGTTGCATTTTCAGAAGTTGAGTAGCAAAATGCGACAAATGCAACTCTGGCTTAAATCCTACCTTGGAGTCTGTTTAAACCCATTTAAATTGTCGGCGTCCTAATACTTGAAGTACATTGATAATATTGTTGCAGTGAATAAATTACAAACTGATACAACGAGGAGACTGAAAATGATGGAAAATGATTAGCAACATACACTCTTTAACATGAAGCTCTTTTAATTTTAATCCTTGTTATACATTTGTAGCAATTTATGTTTGTTCCAGATCAGTTTGCGAGCAATAAAACAATATGATATCGTGAATATATCACAGCTGTAAACAAATCCCTTTGAACAAAACGGTTTCAGCACATAAATCCTGCACAGCGTTCAAACATACGGATTTCATGAGCGATATTATAAAATAATAGTCCATCAGTTAATTTCTCCTTACGGGCTGACACAATATGAAAACAAACTTGTTTATGCGTTACGGTCATATGGAGTTCGCACCTGATGCCCTGCACAATAAACACACAGATTTTGTGACCGGGAGGCAACCTGTTTTGGATAAAGTCTTTTAATATCAGTTCTGTTCACCATCGAATTTGAGAGTATGATATTATTGTTCATGAAATAATTATGTTGGTACAATTTGTAACTTAAGCAGTTTTTACAATACTTTACTTCCAGCTCCAGAATAACTTACTTATTTGCAAATAGATTTCAGGTGACCCGGAGGTTTATTGCTGCCCTCACATAAGTTCGGCATTTATCCTAAGCAAGATTAATCCAGTCCCTAACATCATATTCAGTGTTGCCAACTCAGAATTCCATTTACCGCTGCACAAGCTTTGAAAAACCGCTAAACCATAGTTGAAAAACTCCAGATTTTTCTTAATTTTCTTAATACATCACTTCTAAATTTGAAATACAAACTATACGGTTTTAGGAACTGGAGAATTTTATAAAAATGTAGACTAAATTATGGAAAGGGGTTTCACTTCGTAGGTCTATGTTCTATGCAAAATCGTATGGACAATTAAATCTGAATATTTTGCATTCAATATCACCTTACACCATTTACATCGAGCTTTCCAACTATCACCGGCAACTTCTTCCACCCAATCTTTGAACACAATATTCTTTTCACACATCTCTAAACTTGTACGTATGGAGTTTTATGCGGCATATTTATTCAAAACTGATTGAAGTAGATCAAGAATAATACACTGGACACTTCGGAAACAACCACATTCACAATCACACCAGTCCGTTCGAAATCTGATTTCACACTGAGCTGGAGACGTGCCAGCCAACAATGAGTCTGGTTTTAAGTTTTAAGTATGTCTGTGGTTAGATAAACTACAATGCGGAATGATAAATTAAATAATATATAATACTAGCCGTACCCGTGCGCTCCGCTGCACCCGTTAGAAATAAATATAAAGTAATTACATAATTAAAATAGGGCATTTGATCGAAATATTCGTGTTTGATAGAAGGATATATCGTTTAATATGTTACTTAACTTAAATTATGTTTAAATATTTAAAATGGAATCATTTTGGTCCTGAGACACTCATTTGGTGCAATGACAATTCATTTAACATGTTTCTTAATTTTTATTACATGCATTCATAGTTCAATGAACATTGACATCATTTACATTTAATGTCTATACTTTATTTTACTTGTTATAGGTTTCCATTGAATTATGGTAATAACTTAATTTTAACTCTTGTTTTCTACGTATTCAGTAAATGGCGCTTGGCCCACTATGGTTCTGAACCCTTCAAATAACTTAAATAACTTAAATTATATTATATTATATTATATTATATTATATTATATTATATTATATTATATTATATTATATTATTTAAAAAGTGTGTTGATAACGGATGTACCCCGATAAGTAAGTTTTTAATTTGTTATGGGGGCTCTTGAATCTCCGGAGGAACAAATTTTATTTTACAACAGCGCAACATAATCTGCTTGGCTCATTACCAAATTTTTTGCATTGCATTTAATGCATATCGTCGCTTAAGAACCAATACCGCGTAACTGACAAAATGTAAATTTTACAGGAGAAGGAAAAAACTGAATAAAAACCATAAACATAACGGAATAGTCTTGAAAAGTGGTGTATGGCTATGAAATAGCTTAACTAATTTATAACTAAGTGAAAATGGATGATCATGGCTGTAGACATTTGGCCATGTCACTTACGCGGTATTGGAACTCTGCCGTTGACTACATTTTGTTAGTTACGCGGTATTGTGAGACAACTTTAGCAGCTTCAAGATACATGTTGACAAGCGTTTTCTTTGCGTGAAAACTGCCTTCTGGAAATATTATTCGTGCTCTTGTATATGTTAATGTATTATCTGAATTGTTGTCCTACCATCTGACTTGAGGTCAAGGTCGGTAGGCTGTAGCTTGAATCAGCACTAGATTACGTTCCAGACAATGATTGCTGCATTCTTAGTCAGTCAAATGCTGAAACTATAGGAAAGGAAAAAGAAGACACAGTTCAATGTTTATAATAATAATAATAATAATAATAATAATAATAATAATAATAATAATAATAATAATAATAATAATCTGTTACTAGATACTTTATTTTCACACTACGTATTTGAATAAATAAGTAGAATTGTTACTAAAACGTTGCTCACAAGTATAATTTTATAATAAAATAATAATAATAATAATAATAATAATTATTATTATTATTATTATTATTATTATTATTATTATTATTATTATTATTGACAATGGACTTGACTGACTTGCGAATAATAAAAAGAAAATCATATAAAAATATAATAATGATGATAACTTTTCAGGCACAATATTCGTTAAACACAATAAATAATTATAGGGCTATGCTGAAATCACAAAAAGTAATCCTTGAGTAACCCTTGTGTGGAATACTATCATAAAAACTATGGCACAATCGGTTCTACATACAGTAATGTGACGGTAATTTAGACAGGCTACTGATGCTTTTTTTTGTCTGTGCTTTTGCACGAGAACATGCCTTCTTTTTACTGAAGGGACGCCATGAGTACTATTAGCTAACCAATATCACATAGTTCATTCTTTAATTCCCAATGTACACAGAAATATCAATTTGCAAACCTGAATTTTTTTCTCATCAACTTTTAGATTGTAGACAAATGTTCTCTTTCTTCTAGATTCAGAATTTGTACTGCCAGGTCTTTTAGTAGGAGTGAAATTCACAAGAGTTGATACGTGAACGGCCCTCTGTCCCCAAGTCATAGTTTTCCAGAATGCCTGAAAGATGTGTCTTCTCTCATTAGAAATTAAATTACAGCCTCTTACTTTCGAATTTTGGCACATTTTATAACTACACTCTGGCCCCAAATTCCTTGCATCTCTTTCCGTATCATGTGTCACTTTGCCATCTTTCGACCTCTTGTAGTTAAGATAAGCTTCCTCTTCCATTCCAAGTTTTCTATTTTTCATTTTCTTCCACTTAACCTTGTGTGGCTTTGAACTTATTTTTCTCTTTTCTGTCAAATTTCCATCAAACGCTTGAAGATTCTTCTCTTTACCTTTTTCTGACGAATGTAAAAATGTAGAATAAGTAGCACTCACAAATTCTTCGGGGTCGTCTACATCTGAAGACGCATCCGAAATTTAGTGTAGATCCTTCATTGACGAGGTATTGTCTTCATTTTCTATCCTATCCTATTTCTAGCGGTATTATTTTAATAGTGTTGCTTTAAATCACACCAGACTGCATAATGTGATCATAACCTTACCGGTAACACTGGACGGACAATGCCTGATCTGCAGCAACCCATTTTCAGAAGGACGGTTTTCTTTTGCATTTGAATTATCAGGCAGTACACCTACGAATAAGATGAGATTACTAGTGTTTATAAATGTGATATAAATTGATTAAAAACATGTGTAGTAAATATTATCATCAATTTAGATCTTCCTCCTACCGGAGGAAATGGAAGGGACCAAGCTTAGGACCACTGAATGTAGCGCAAATTATTTTAGCGGCCCATTCATGATTATTTATATTACTTAAATTAAGTTTGCTGTTATGATTCCGTAACTGAAGAAAAATAATCGTTTAATAACTGTGATACTTCTTATGCCATACCTTTGTTAATGTTCACAGAAGTTTCTCCCGTCTTGAATGCAGAACATACCACAGATAGGATTTCGTTCTCGCTAAACTGACCGTCGTCTGATTCATTGTCCATTTCTTTTCTTGTATCTGTAGGCCTATATAATAATAAAATATCAAATGTACTATATTTCAGTGAATGAACTTGCAGTAATATTCTGCGTGAATTCAGCTCAACTAACATTGAATTGACATTAGGGAAATAATGCTATTATATTTACCTTTTAAAATATTTGAAACTGAATACTTCTTTAATCTTCTCAGAATATCACACACTGTTGACACAATTTTACAGGGTAGTAACGAGAACCAGCTTCCGTACTGATGGCGCGCAGGGAGTAGACATAACAGCCTATCTGTTGTCAGATACGCGTTATTTCCTACAGACTTCTCGTGACTTCAGATACGCGGTATTGTACCCCCCTCCTTCGCACGCAGGCCATTCATGCAATCAAATTCCCACGCTTGTCAATGCATGCAGATGACAGTGGAGGTACCATCTGTGCAAAAAAACAGTTTTGACCAAAAATGTCAGTTACGCGGTATTGCTTCTTAAGCGACGATATGTATTTTAACTCGATTCAATTGAGCATAATTAAAATTTGGATTATAAAATAATGAAATGCTAAGCTAACTAATATTACTGCATACTAAATCAATATACTCTCGTTGTTCGTTAATTGTCTGAGATAAACATTATTTTAAGAAATACAGGAAACGAATACACAGAATAGCCTATCAAGTTTTCTGTGCATAAGAAGCTATTTTAATCTTACCTGTCCTCAATTCACTCAGAAGTTACTGTAATAACATTATAGCATTATGTCCATACAGAGAAACTACACTTTCCAATGGTGAAATAATAATTAATTACACAAATCGGTTAATTTAGCTTCCGATATTGCTTCATACAAACACAGAAACATTTTCTATAGGCTATGACTTATAGCTTTCGATTGTTGTTGACCAAGGCCCCTTATAGACGAAGTCATTTGTTTATTTCATTACACGGCCTTAAATGGCAGTTATTTTAATATTAAAACTCATCTCATTAAATATCAGTCCTATCAACATTTTTCAAAGAATAAAACATATCGGAAATGATTTTTAAAGAAATGTTTTTATGTAACATTTTTCATGAAAATCAATAATAAGCGAGATATTTCGATTTATTTAATTCAGGCCCCCTCATAACCCCCCTTTTAAATAATGTATTTTGAATGCCATATAGCCTATAATCTATGTCACAACGAACTTAATTTATATTCCAATTTTCATCGAAATCCGTTCAGCCATTATCGCGTGAAAAGGTAACAAACATACAGACAGATAGTCAGACAGACATAAAAACAAACAAAAATTTCAAAAAAGCGATTTTCGGTTTCAGGGTGGTTAATTATATATGTTAGGACCAATTATTTTTGGAAAATCGAAAATTACCAAAAAATTTCGGCTACAGATTTATTATTAGTATAGATAAGCCGACATTGAGAAATATGGATCATATGAGGAGACAAAGAAGGAAGGCAGAAATAGGAAAGACTGGAGACAGGTATTGAGTGACTGATATTATGATGTCTTTAAAACAAATTAGTTTCTAATCCAGCAAGCCGTGATATAACATAAATAGAAACAATTGAATGCGACGTAATTCAATATTATATACACACAAATGGGAATGATTAACAAATGCGGGGACAAAAAAGACAGAAATGAAAATAAATATCAATATTTCTATTTAAAATCCCAAACATAATTAAAATCCACACAATGGTCATAATAACAATCACGAACAGCTTAATCTTTACACGCAATAAAATTAAAGAAATTCGATAAATTGATGTGTCGTTTTTATTTAATCCTAACTATGTTCAATTGTTTCTCAATTATCCGTTGGAAATATGAAACATATACTAATATCACCATGTAATTCACGTTTCAAGTAATCGACGATAATTTATTGTTGTTTTTCTAAACACGATTCGACAAGAGCTTCTTGATAATGCATAATTTCTTAGTTATGAACGTAATTCGTAGGTTGAAGTAGACATGTACCAGCACTTACTATAACATTGTACAGCAAAATTTGATTGATTACTCTGTAGCCAATATCTCTGCGATTTTAGATCGTTCGTGTATACTGCTGCTGTACAGAACACGAATCAATTTCACAGAACTGGTACATCGCTGAATTTAATGGAATAGCGTCGTGTACTATCTCTAGATCTAGCGAATAATCTTATCAGTCCTCATACCTGTCAATTACTGTTCTGCGAACCACGCTACTAACCGAAATTAATATCTGTTCCTGTGTACAAAATGTAGATACACTTTGAATATTTGTAAACGTCAATAAAAGGAACTCTGGAGTATGTGAAGCATGTTTATACGCATGAGAAGTTGAAGAATAGAATGGTACAATATTATTTAATTTTATTTCAATTAAGCTTAAGGCATGGCAGGAAGCTGTGATGGACGTAACATCAAAGGAGCGGCTTTAACGCTAAGTGAAAGCCACTGTCACGAGTTCGATTCCGACCTAGGGCGGGATGTATGTCCATTATTGATATCCTGTCCCATGTTGTCTTAAGTGCAGGCTTACGCATGTAGCGATTACATATTCCACAGTGTGTCCATCTGCTATTAGGTCGAGAAATAATTGCTTACAAATATCAAAAACAACACCTCCGACCGCAATATAAAAAGCAACATGGCGGCCACAGAAGTCGAAATATTAAGTTTCAGAAATGTATAGATATAACTAGTGGCTTGTGCTGCAAATGCTGCAAACTAAGTTCATTTGACGTTCAAAAAAATATTTTTCAGATTTATTTTCAATGAAGAATACCAGACATTCTGAAAGTTATTTGCTTCCATAATAATGAAAGATACTCTCTCTCGAGCCAATATTGAAGAGAACCACGCATATAGATATCTACACCACACCGCCATTAAATATATGAAAAAGACCCAACCCACTTGATTAATAACTATAAAAATATTTGATTTTTAATAATATTATTATCTTACGTAAGTTTTATACCTTTCTGTAACATATAATATATAAATATATATATATATATATATATATATATATATATATATATATATATATATATATACTATATAGCCGCCACTCAGTAAAATATAGATATCAAAATCTAATTTAAGTTATTCTCTACATCTACTTATATAACCCCAAAACGTTTCACTTTCATATCATCAATATAGCATTAATATGTATAATTAATTAAAAATAGTCACATCATGGCATTAATTACAATAATATTTCATTTCTAATGGTAATAATGTCATCAAACCACCTCAAGTTTTGTAGTTTTTAATATCCAATACACGGCTGTACTTAGAAAATTACACACCACAGAATCGAACCTGTAAATTATTTTTAGTAAGTTAAGTTTTTAATAACCAATTTAATTTGAGTTTTAAATATGTCAGCAATCCTGCAGATCATGGCCTTCGTGTAATATTGTTTACTGTAGTGTGTGTTTTGTTTTATTCTGAAATGCAATTAGCTAGTTCTCAAAACTGACGAAGGATGGATTTTGGAAAATAGGAAAATTATGTAGGAAAATTGACATTTCACTGAAAACTACTATTTTTGTGAAAAACTTTGAGTTCCAAGCTTCAAAATAGGGGTCATTTATTAAAATCCGTTCAGGCGTTTTCCCATAATTTCCATTACCAGTTAAAATTATATATATATATATATATATATATATATATATATATATATATATATATATATATATATATATAATATTGGAGTGTATATATATATATATATATATATACATTATATTGGAGATTTTGCTTGGGCGAACAGGTGAAAATCATTTTCGACCAAAAATAAAATTTTTCATTTTTCTTAGAAAAAAACCTTATACTTTGCAGGTAGTTACGCCGTCTTGAACTGGTCATAAATCACTCATTTTTAAATAATTGCGCTTTAATTGCCTAGTACATGAAAACTTTAAAATATCATTTTCCACACTTCCTTTTTTTTAAATTAGGCTACATATTACAAGATATGCTAAAATTCCATGGAAAATATGCTAAAAGGTTGATTTGTTTATGCATGCTCATGAAAGCTTGATAGATAATTCTGTGCATCCATTGTGCTCTACTCTTTAAACTACACTCAGGGACAAAAAAAAACCGGACACTTCTATATTTGCTTGTATTTTGTTGCCAATTATTTCAAAATGAAACAAAACCCATTTAAACAAAATGATGTTCCATTTAGCACCTTATACAACATTTGAAAAAAAAAAAATAAAAATCTGTGATGAGAAAATTTACAAAAAATTACAAAGGGCGTATAACTATGGCATCGTTTGGTCTAACTGTTTTTTTCATTTTATGGTGCCTTAAACATTAAAAACTCTTTTCAGTAACGGGTATTACCCCCTCTGACTTGAATAACTGCATCCATACGTCTTGGCATGCTCTCAATTTGGTTAGCAATGTCTTCTTGAGGAATAAGTTCCCATTCTTCGCCAAGTGCTCGCCTCAACTCTTGTAACGATTCTGGTCTCGGTCGTCTATTCTTAACACGCCATCCCAGCATGTCCCACACGTGTTCAATTCGGTTCATGTCTGGACTCCTTGCTGGCCACGGAAGAACATGGATTCCCACTTCTTGGAGATAATCTCCGACCGCATGGGCAATATGCGGCCGTGCATTATCATGCATTAAAACAATATTATCGCCTACAAATTGGCCAAATAGCACAACATGATCAGCCAAACATTCATTTATATACCTATCAGCTGTTAGTCTTCCATTTTCAACAAAAATCAACTCTGTACGAGCATCCGTACACACTCCTGCCCAAACCATCACTCCACCACCTCCATACGGTACATTTTCGGAAATGCAACACTGTGAAAATAGTTCTCCCATCCTTCTCCAAACTCTTTCACGCCCATCAGGTGAGCACAGATTGAAACGGGACTCATCGGTGAACAGAACACAGCTCCACTGTCCATTTCTCCAATCCTTGTGATCATTTGCAAAACGCAGTCGTTCAACCCGATGCATCCTGAGAAGTCTGGGACCAGCTGCAGGTCTACTTGAAATCAGTCCACTTTCTTTCAACCTCCTTCTAACTGTTTTGGCCGAAATTGGGCGTCCATGCATGTTAACAAATTGCTGGGCTACACTAGTAGCTGGCAGGTTGCGCTCCCTAAGAACTCTCAACACCATATACCTGTCTTCATTTGGATTTGTAGCTCTTGGACGACCCGAACCTGGTCTTCTGGTATATTCTAGGGTCTCTCTATACCGTTTTATGGCATCATGGGTTGTGCTTCTAGCCATATTCATAACATTTGCAATGTAACGTACACTGCGTCCATCATCATAAAGGGCTACAGCTCGAGCCACATCTTCAGGTCGCATCTTGTTTTAAGACAAATGTTACAACCCCACTTAAACTCAGAAAATGTAAAAATAAAGAAATAACGAATGATAACGATAATGAAGCATAAAATGGTTGAGGTAAAGTGTTATAGCTGAGACTCCGAAAGCAAAATTGGAATATTTGGTTGTAATGGCTTGTTTATAAAACAAAAAACAATCAACAATGTATACACGTCTCCATAACAACAGATGGCTACCATAATATTGTATGAGAAGATTATATTTTGCAAAATACCAGCAAATATTAAAGAGTCAAGTTTTTTTTTTGTCCCTGAGTGTATATTGCTAAGAAATTTTTAAATTGAGGTGCGTACTTAGAATGTTATAAACTGCATTAAGACATATTTTTTAAAATGAAAAGTTAATAACAGCACTGAACTGTAAATGCCCAGTTTTACTTAACATACAAAATTGGATTGAAATAAAAAAAAAACAAGATTTTAATGTGAAAATTTGTAAAAGTTGTAAGCTTTCATTTGAGATCATGCATTTTTTTTTCTTTCACATTTCAAAAAGTATTTCCTAAAATATAAAAAAAAAAGGACAGAAATTTTTTCTAGTTGTTTTACATATAGAAAAAAAAGAGAAAGATTAATTTTCACATTTATACCTTTCATATTTCTTAAAATTAAATTTCCACCTTCCTCCCCCCTTGGAAAAAATTAAAATGTATAATATAGTTTATTGTATGGTTTAACCAAATATTTTAAATGAAAATGTTTGATTAAAATCGCGAAAATTTTAAACTTTGAAGTGTATATAGCCTTTTATTATATAGTGTTTAATTTAAAAAAGAAAAAAATAAATAATAATAATAATAATAATAATAATAATAATAATAATAATAATAATAATAATAATAATAATAATAATTTATAGATGGAACAATCATAAGGTACATATTTTTTACATATAAAAATCACTCTAGCATCCACAGAAAGAATACATACTCGTGCTCGAGGGCATTGCACAAAATTTTACGACGTTTTATTAATTAACATAACAAAAAGTAAAAAGAGAAAAACAAAAAGACATGGATTTTATGCGGTAACTGAAACTACTTTATATTTTGTCCCTAAACAATAATTTTAATTATTTTTTAATATAAGAATCATTAGCAAATAAAATCAAATACTTTTTTATTACCTACAAACAATAAATTTTTGCTCGTGCCACATTTTAAAGTCTGAACTAAATGTAAAAATCTTCAACACAAACTAAAGAGTGAAATTAATGTTTAGTGACTAAACCATGTATTACGCAATGCGTACTATTTAATAATAATTGTCGTTCCATAATCATAACTTTAAACCACTCTTTGAATTACTAAAATATTAGTAATATGTAAAAAGGATTAAAATAATTTACATGATAGTATAGATTTATTTGCTTCTGTGTTTAAGCTCCTGAGAGTTCGTCACTTTTACCCCATTTTATTGGTGAACTATTTCACAACTTTTTGCTTTATTGTTTCTCATAATTTTTGGTTAGTTCTTTTGAAATATTATTTTCATTTACAAACTTAATTATATATAGTTATTGATAAAAAAAACTGGATTATACTTTAAAGTGTCTCGCGCCGTGGCGTCGTGATCTAAGACTTCCTGCCTAGGACTCGCGTTACGGAATGCGCGCTGGTGCAAGTCCTCTTTTTTAAATTAACTATTTAACGACGCTGTATCAACTACTAGGCTAGTTAGCGTCGATGGGATTGGTGATATCGAGATGATATTTAACGAGACGATGCCAAAAATTCGCCATATATTACCTTCATCCACCTTGCGGTTGAGGAAAACCTCGGAAAAAACCCAATCAAGTAATCAGGCCAAACGGGGATCGAACCTGCACCCGATTGTAACTCCGAATCAGCAGGCAAGCGCCTTAGACGACTGAGCTACACCGGTGTCTCGAATCTTCATGGAGGAAAAAATTTTCTTATGATATTTCGACTAATTTATGGGACTTTGCTCACGCGTAAGTAAACAAATCCGTAACTATAGTAAAGTAACAGCAAAGCTGTTTCATCGGGCAACAAGTTTCTCTGTGTGGTCATGTATAATATCTTAATTCATGCTATGAAGTATTATGAAATTAAAATTGAAAGCTAATCTCCGGGTCGCGTAAATGGAAAATCGAAATCATTGAAAATACTATTATTTAGATCAGCGGTGACCAAAGCGGGTGTCGTGATTACATCGTGTAATCACAGGCATTCAAACGGGTACGAGGAGTTTGCTGTATACATTGCTGTGTGTTTCATTCACGTACTGAAGGCAAGCAGTGGCGGTATCATGCCGCTCTACAAACTGTCTCTACAAGCAGTAAGAGATGGTTTCGTAAAGAATGAGGACAACTTTTTTGTTGTTCTATCGGATAAAATGTAATATGTTTACTTTACTCAACGGTTCAATTAGGAGTATATAGAAACATTAATTGCCACGCTGAATAATGTATTATTATTATTATTATTATTATTATTATTATTATTATTATTATTATTACTGTGCACTAAATATGCGTTTCTATAATTCTTCTGTACGTGCATGAATTTTGATATTTTTAGACCTTCTCCCTAGAAGGATAAGGGTAACTATTTATTAGTTATTCATTTAATAATAATAGTGTAGAGGAACTGATTCAATATTATGTGCCAACGAACTGTTAAACGCCAGGAATTGACATGTCTTAAATCATAGCCAGGAAGAGAAAGATGAGATAAATGTAAGGATGTCAGCTACTGAATGGAGTTTGAAATATCTCGTGCTCTAAAGCCTTTTAGTAGAACAGAATTTTTCAAACGAGTAACGATTAAAACAGCTCAAATAAATTGTCCATAGGAAATTTTTTAATTTTGAAAAACTACGAATTTCTCGACCAGGTATCGAGAGAAGAATTTAGAAAATTCATGATTATATTCAAGAGGAAGGTTAAAAGAAGAAGCAAGAAAAATCGTATATTATTCACTGGCTCTTGATGACAGCAGTGACATTACTGTTACAGCAAAGCTTGAGATTTTTATCCGCGGGATTGATCAAGATGTTAGTACAGGAACCACCACTGGTTGTAGTTTTCATGCCAAATACCTTTCCTCCGTCTCCTTACTGCATAGGCTGTCTGTCGCATGTAATCACTGCAGGTCAAATTTTTGTCACCGCTGATTTAGAGAGTATGAGTTTTTAACACGAAGTTTCCTTCAATATGTTGCCCATTAGCTACAACAGAAGTGTCTTCAATGAACAATGTATTGCAAAGGAGATATTTTAGAGCCCGTGTGCTTCATTTCATTGCATAAATTTCCTCTTACTAAAGCAGATACATCAAAATCGATTCCCATTTCGTCAATAAATCACTTTAAAGGGTAAGACCTATAAAGGTGAGAGTTATTGGCGCCATAGGAAGTCTTGTATTTTCGCGTATTTTTAGGAATAGCGTGGTCCAGAGCACATGTGAATTGTTAATGTAAATTCTACCAGGATCCATCAATTCTGCTCCTTATATTTTCTGTCGCGCGATAGTTAAGTTTTCTTAAACAATCACTGAAAATAAATTTTCTACACCCATGATAATCTGTTCAACTGAATTGTTCTAGGACGCATCACTTTTGCTTCATATAAACCGTGCTTCAAAATGGTGATAAAACATTCATATGAATATTATTAAGTAGGTATTAATGAGAAATTAACATGGTAAAAGACATTTGATTGTTAATCTTTCGAAATTTCAAGATCTAAGTTTCGGATAAACGTACTATTTCTTTCATCACGGGAGACTTGTTAAAAATAGCAATTCCACAATATAAATCGCATTTCGTTTTGCAGCTTGCGAAAAAAAAATCTGTTAACAATAGCACAATTTAATGTTTCGCAAACATTTCTCAACTATTACCACTTCGTTGCATTGGACGTGCTAAAGCCCTGACCTCCCAGATCACCGGACTTGACACCGTGTAATTTTTTTCCTTTGTGGTAATATGAAGGATCCAGTTTATTTGTCACTTCTATCCCAAGTTCTTGAAGTCAAAACATCAGCTCATAGTTGCGATTGCAACCATAAACAGAGATGTAGGAGAGAGTGTGGCAAGAATATGGCGATGATGTTGATGTATACTGCGCAACAAGGGATTCTCACATTGTTTGTAACGTGCCAATAAAAACTTAACAGTCCTTAAATTATATGAAATTGTTATTATAATTTTGAAACATGGTGTAATTACTATGACGCGATCATTATTTTTCCGGAAGGATAAATGAGATACATTTGTGTATCAATTTCTCAAGCCATGAAAAGTCTGTCAACATTTTTCGATATTTATTAATTCCTTAAAATATGATATTCTTAGTAAAATAATTTGGTATATGGACATCTTATGATGGCTGGAATTGATTGAAGTTTTCAGTGTGTAGTTCTCCTGTGTTTCGGCTGTATTTAATTCTTGTATTATATGTGACCATGAAAGGCTTCCGTAACAATTTAATTTAATTATGAGCCAATAGCTCTGAAAAGTGAACCACAAAGATTTCGCATGAAATGTGCTGTTGATAAATTTTTATAGACTTGATCCCCATTCAAAAGTGGTAGGGAGAATATTGTAAGATGAATGCTAGGATAAAAATTTCTGCAGAGAGATGGCAGTCATAATCAAATGGATAGAGTTACGCAATAAGAGACCAAGCGCCTAAAACCTGTTTCGAGATATTGGCCATTGAATTAAAGCTATTTTTTATAAAACATTTTGTGCAAGAAGTAGATATATAGGTGGATTTATTAAGTAATATTGTACATACAGATGTTATATTATCATAATTTTATCTCAAATCCAATGCACGGGTCTTCTGACCGTACGTGCTTTGTACCGAAAACAAGTCCTCCTTTGTAGGTCCCCCCCCACCTATGATTACATCCAAATACTCTCTAAAAGAACACACATATTAAAATGAAAATGGCACAATGGAACACATTATATAATATATCCTAACCTAAAAGACCTAAAAGTGTACAGTTGGGTAGATACTATTATCCCTTCCTCAGTTCGAGTCGCAAACTTCGACAGCTGCAGCTCTAATCTTTCTCGCCTTCAAGAGGAACAATCCAATCTTTTGTTCGTATTCTCTATTCCCCATGAGGTCAAGACATGCAAGCGAACTCCTATTCTGACTTAGCATCGAGTGTGGTAAATATTTTCTCCGTACATGTTCCAATTCGACACACAGTAATAAAATATGGTTATAGGAGTCTTTTTCTTTGCAAAGCGGACAAAGATGCTCTCCTTCTTCGTTGACAATTTTATTACCCTTCCATGCCCCCAATCTTAGCCACGCTAAACCTGCTCTACTGTCCTTGTTACAAGAATTTATGTAGTCACACCTCCCCCAGTTAAGCATGAGATCTGATTGTAAATGTAGTGAGGACTTCTCGATATTAACACATTCATACTATTACAAAAAATAGCACAAAATACCAAAAAAGCTAACCTATTTTAATAAGAGACCAGCAGTTGAATTAATATTTCAAAGAAAATTAAATAAATGAACTTTATGCAATAAACAAATGTAGTTTATAAATAGCAGCAAAATTCAGATATCGCATTCTTGATTTTTTCCGAGTTAAATTAGCCTGCCATCAAAAGATTTGCGCAAATGTCTCATTTTTTTAATTGTCGATTGATTTATTATTGTGTAACTCCGTCCAAATAATCTGACGTATTCACTAGAGGTAATGCTGATGGCAGATAAGCATTTTCATATTTTAACAATTAATTTGTTCTCCAATGTCTTATACCAGCACAAATCAGAGCAAAGCGGTTCATGTGGACTTGGAATCTCTGCTCAGCAATGCATGTTAATGCCTCATCGTTAACAAAGAAAACTCACGACTAATCATAACATCATATCCGCATACATGAAACACATATATTGTTATGACCAGGCAGCGAAACTTGTTGGCCGATGAAAGAGATTTGCTGTTCCTTTACTATAGGTACGAGTTTGTTTACTTGCGTGTGAGTAGTCATGGGGTACTTACTTACTTACTGGCTTTTAAGGAACCCGGAGATTCATTGCCGCCCTAATATAAGCCCGCCATTGATTCCTATCCTGAGCTAGATTAACCCAGTTTCTATCATCATATCCCACCTCCCTCAAATCCATTTTAATATTATCTTCCCATCTACGTCTCGGCCTCCCTAAAAGTCTTTTTCCCTCCGGCCTCCCAACTAACACTCTATATGCATTTCTGGATTCGCCCATACGTGCTACATGCCCTGTCCATTTCAACCGTCTGGATTTAATGTTTCTAATAATGTCAGGTGAAGAATATAATGCGTGGAGTTCTGTGTTGTGCAACATTCTCTATTCTCCAGTAACTTCATCCCTCTTAGCCCCAAATATTTTCCTAAGCACCTTATTCTCAAACATCCTTAACCTATGTTCCTCTCTCAAACTGAGAGTCCAAGTTTCACAACTATAAAGAACAACCTGTAATATAACTGTTTTATAAATTCTAACTTTCAGAATTTTTGACAGCAGACTGGATGATAAAAGCTTCTCAACCGAATGATAACAGGAATTTCACATATTTATTCTGTGTTTAACTTCATGGGGTAGTAAGAATAAAAATTAAGTATACTACTTTCTCAAGATTTGTACTTATAAGTGTGAGCACTTCCTGTAAATATATACTCGTAATCAGTATAACATACTCATAGCATACACAAATTTGCGATTATCTTAGAAGTAATTAGAGACAAACACGAAATATAATATTTTTATCGCGATTGTTTTTTCCGAAATTAATACGAAATTCTGTGGTCTCTAGTTCATGATGTAAGTTACTCGTTGCAGTTGATAAGCCGTCATAAAATAACCAATTAAAAAGCTACTCGTCGACTGCAACACAAAGCAATAGCGAACAACTAAGGCACAGTAGTTTAACCACGCCATCTTCTATTGTACACAGTAGAGCAATCTTGCGATGGTGACTAATAATTGCGAGCGAGAGCTATTTTATGCCCGCTGCGCGCTCGCGGAACTCGTTTACCTGTAAACATTGCTAAAGGATGACGGAACGGAAGCGCTTCAAGCTTTCAAGGAAGAGTGGAAGATACAATATTTATGCTTCGAACATGGTGATGAAGTCCAGTGTTTGTTGTGTAAAAAAATATCATTTGCAAAAAAAGCAACCTAAAACGGCATTATGAGACGCAACATGAAAAAAAATATAGGCATTATTCAGGAGAAGAGAGAAATAAATTCATTTCGGCATTCACATCGAGGGTAAATTAATTTACATTTGGGTCAGTAGATAGTATCTAGATTCCTTTTATTTCTTTATTTTAAATGTATTGTTGATGTTTTATTTGTTGCTTGTTTCTGTATATTTACTTTTATTAGACTACGCGTTTCTTTAATTTAGTAATAATATTTTATCTTTGATTGCACTTTAACGTATACTATTACTAAACTCAAAATGCTAATTCACTTTTATTCCAATAACTATTTTCAGGATTTTTAGCAAATATGAATTAAACATTTTGAAACGTCAATATAAAATATACTTAAAGATATAATTTCAAAACTATTAGACCTAATTGCGCCAAATTTTGTACAGATGATATTATTATAGATCTGTTTATATAGTTTAAATTTCACAAAATTTGGCCGAAATTGTGGAAGTTTTAAAATTCATACATATCCCCTTAAATGATTGACCCCAAAAATTACGATGGCTCTCAATATCTTAATTTAATCAATTTGTTTCTTTTTTTTTTCGTGTTACGTGCATCTCACAAATCACTCTAAGAAACTCATTACATAATCACGATTGGAGAGTAAGGACTACATTTTCACAATCACACAATCAATATACTCTATTTCAATCAATATTGCCATTATTATTTTTTCAACAAATACTCAAAAGTACTTAGAGATCACACACGTCGAGCAGGTAGACCCTATTAGTTTCTCCTAACCAATGAAGTGAAGTATTTACATAATAAATAATTGCTTTTAACAATAAAATAGTTTACATACAATTAACTTTTCCTATTTCTCTCTTTGTTCTTAAAAAACCCTTCCCTTTGCGATTTGTTTATATACATGTGTATTAAATAACTGAATAATTAGCCCTATTGCATAGCCAGAAATTTAGTAACGCAAGTTATTGTAATAATTGCTGCCTATATTCGCTGCATGTGCATGT
Organism: Periplaneta americana; assembly: GCF_040183065.1. Lineage (NCBI taxonomy): Eukaryota > Metazoa > Arthropoda > Insecta > Blattodea > Blattidae > Periplaneta > Periplaneta americana. The sequence continues at coordinate 21,833,959 of NC_091129.1, read as the reverse complement.
ACTGTACATCCCTGTTGTCTAAGTTACAGTGGATGCGCTATGCGCTCGTGATCAAGGTCGAGCTCTTCTACCATGATTGGGAGCTAATATCGTCTCATCCCTGCAGTAGAGGGACTCTGGAACACAGTTAATCTGAAACCACTGCCTCTCTTCCATCGGGCAACAAGTTTCGCTGCCTGGTTATGACTTTTACGGTTTCTCACTGTGTTTTATAAGGACATGCAGAACCATCTTTCTTGGTTTTAATGACACAAAAACACTTTCAATTTTCCTATTACCATAAGTAAACCGCTAGAAGGGATTCACTAAAGCTAGACAATGGGCTCTGAATAAAAAATTCTGCCTGTTTAATAGATGTTACGTCCCTACATGCTCTCCTGTAATGTTTTACAAAATCCTCTTTCAATACTGCGAGCTTGTCACTTGTGTGATAGCAGAACACTGGTCCATTAGAAGAGGCTGATGTTCTCTCTCTGAACAAAACGAGAGCTTCACAGTTTCCTGTGTGTCTAGAAATACACAACATGAAGAATGGTAGGCCTACATTGCATCATTTCTAACATTCATCGGCATTATTTTTGCAATATCAAAGCATCAAATTTCCTAAAATTGGATACCTATAGGCTATAAAAGTAAAATTATATCGCGTAGCCAAGCCCGTCTTCTGATTAAGGGAGAACGCAAACCATATTAACAAGAAAAAGTTCGTAATACAAAAGCTGCAATTTTCATTATGTGAACGATCGCAATTAAAAAGATAATATCGTACAAGCTTGTCATACTGAGTGCTACGATTAAAAAAGTTATTTCATAAACTTAGTGTATGTATTATATTTTGTTTCCTGAGAACAATACTAAATTTAATGGCAACTGTATATTATTTTATTCACCATGAGATGAAATAGAAATTGTACGTTATATGTGGCACATTCTACTACAGCGATGAAACCTGCTGAATTCCCTTTCATGTGAACGCCAGCATAACTATAGCTGAGAAGAAAGTTTTCGATTAGGGAATGAATATAATCGTTGAAAAAACGCACAAATGAAAAATTATATTTGTGTAAATTTCGAAAAATAATCAAGCAGGATCACCAATACAAACATTTATTTGAATTATTGTAACAGCAGCTGATGTTCTATATTCATGAACAAATCATTGTGCTATATTCTAAGTTAGAGGTCTCCAATAAATGGGTATCGTCATTCGTGCTGTCGATGCTGCCCGCCGAACACAGTGTGCTGTAAGGCTAGAGAAGGGGAAGAGACTCGTACCTCAACAGATAGAAGCGATCAGTGGGGGATCGCGGCAACGGTCTGCTTAAATTTACAAATAATACCATCAAAAGAATAAGAAATATCATACGTTTGTATATTATTTTGACATACTATGAAGCTGGAACCCTGTCTATTGCTATTGACACAAGCCATTGCAAATTCAACCTCTTCTGTTCTATGGTGCCTTTCAGTGCCTGGAAAAGATCTTCTCCAGTTGTATTTTGTAATTACATCTAGAAGACATTCAGACACAGTAAAATATTCTTTAAATCCTCCGGTGAAAATCGCTAGGTGAGCTTTGTCATTTCTATCTGTGCTTTCGTCCAATGCAAGCGAGTAAGCTACAAACTGGTTAATTGTGCTTTCGACTTCAAATTCAATTACATTTGTAATCTTGAAATTCCTTCTCTGAAATGTAATTGGAAACATTTTAATTTTCTTAAACTTTGACTTTGTTCTGGGCACAGTATTTTAGTAACGTCCTGTATGCATGATTTTACAAATAATGCTTCTCTAAAGGGCTTCATTGATTTTCCTATATTTCAAGCTAAAACATAGCTAGCAAAAATATATATTTTTTTTTTTTTGTTTAAGACTGAGGATATGTGTGTGATTTGTGTTTGTATATTCTTGTTTTATATTTATCAAAATATTTGTAGACCAATGCATTTTACCTAAAATTAAACGAAAAACTATATGTTTGTCAAGCGGAACTGAGTGTAAACGTATTGTAATATACTGATTATTATGTATAACCAACAGTTATACAGATAGCCCCAAAATAAATTATTTTCACATTTCCAACATGTCTGTAATTGTATGATATTCTTTGTGAAGAGTCGCATGTTGAATTTTAACACACCCTTAAGAATTTTCGAACAAATTAAGCATTTCACATTCTTCCCACTAACTCAAAAAAAATTATCTTCCTATTCATCCTTGAATGTACTACGTCCATGATTAGAAGACATTGTGAAAAGGTGGAACACGCCAACCAACACACAGTGATAATAGCAGTCCACCACTGCTCTTCGTTTGCGCATAAACGTTGAGTACAGTACAGGTGGGGATGGGTGAGGCGGAGCGCGCTCTTTACGTACTGGCTTCGGTTCCGTTCAGGGGCTTACTCGCGAGTACGCTTTTGGAGACGTCTGTTCTAAGTAGTTGTAGGTACATAATTTAATTTTTCTTGTTCTTATATTGCATTTCTGGTTGTGTGGACTTTAGGAACTTGATTACTTACAGTTTAATTATGAATCCTCTTTGTCATGTAGCTCAGTAAAACAATACTTCAAGCAACTACAAAAAAATAATCACCAACAAGAACTGGACATAAACATTTCGCAACAACGTAGGAAATTACTGAAGGATATACCTCCTGAACCCAGAAGACTGGCAGTTGCAAGCTTTCGTCTTAACACTGAACATGACATCCTGGGTAAACACCTCAATCGTCTTGGCATTCTTCCATCAGCATCCTGCATTTTGTGCCATCAACAGGAAGACATGGATAGACAACATCTTGCAAAATGTCCTGCTCTGAAATCCTCCAAGGAAGTCGCCCGCTACTGGGAAGCCAGAGCCCGAATGGTTTTAATTACTTAATCCGTAGTTTTGTTCATCAACTTCTTATTTTCCCTCAGTCAATGATTATTAATATCATATACTAGCCACTAGACAAATAAATAAATATTTATGCATCCTAATGTACAGTCTTAAATAATTTAAAAGAGTGGTGTGATTTGTAACAATTTTTGTAATAAATGCGTAAGAAAAATATAATTCTTTTAGTTAAAAATCGATAACAAATTCTGCACGAAGCAACTATGGAATTCACAACATTTTTCTTTTTGCTTCAGAATACTAGCTAATTAAAGAAATGATTCTTATGAATACTTCATTCTTCATCTGTAATATTCTTTTGCCCTTAATTAATAAACTTTCAAGTTTTGGATTATCTTCTTCATATTTACAGTTAATAACGTCATATCTTACAAACAGGCAGCAGTATGTTTCATTCAATCAAGTAAAATCAAAACCATTCACAGTAACTTCAGGTGTACCCCAGGGATCTAATCTTGGTCCCTTGTTCTTTTTACTTTATATCAATGACTTACCTAAACAGATTTTGCACACTAAATGTTTACTATATGCTGATGATGTTAAATTGTATAAAGTCATTGACAAACAACAAGACGTTTTTGATCTACAACATGATTTGGACAGACTATATAGATGGAGTATCGATAATTTTCTTCTGTTAATTCTTAATGAATGTTGCTTTATGACATATTCTAAAAATAAGACAGTTCCTCAAAATTCGTATGAAATTAATGGTGTGAAGTTACCTAGAGTAGAATCATTTAAGGATTTGGGTATTTATTTTACACACAACTTATGTTTTAAAATGCACTTAAATCATGTGGTAATTGATGCATATAGAAAATTAGGATTTATAATCAGAAATACAAAAGAATTAAAAAATATAAATACTATTCATTCTCTCTATAAAACTATGGTTAGAAGTAAGCTAGAGTATGCGTCTGTAATGTGGTCACCTCAGTTCCAGTCCCTTCAGATGCAAATAGAAAGGATACAGAAAAGATTTTTACGTTATTTATATTTTAAAAAATATCACGTATCGTCTTATGACAAGCAAATTTCATATAATCAGTTAATTTTTTAATTTAATTATAAAACTTTAAAATCTCGACGATTAATAAATAGCCAAATTTTACTCTATAAGACTGTTAACGGTATATTGAATAACTGTGATTTTCTTAAATTGCTTCAGTTCAATGTAAAAAGAACAGAATTACGTCATAGACAGCCTTTTGTTATTCCCATTCCTAGAACTGTTTTCTTCAAGAACTCTCCAATGTTTGTTATGTGTAATACTTACAACTCTCTGTCTTTAAACTGTGATTCTGAATTGGATTTCAGTTTAACAATTGAAAAATTTCATACAATATTAAAAAGCATTGTATTTCCTTAGATATTTAAATTATGAAGAAGTGTTTTATAATGTTTTTACTCAAGTTTTTTAAATAATTTTGCATCATTATATTGACATTTGGCACTATATTAACTGTAATATTATAATATTCTAGCATCTATTACCATCATGTATTTTCTTTCTTTTGTTTGTATTGTTTGTTTTGTTGTTTTTTTCTCTCTCTCTTATTATGTATTTTGTGTATACATCTGTGTAAGCCATCTGTAATTGGAAGCCTGCTTCTGTTGGTGGTGGATTAAAAAAAAATAAAAAAAAATAAAATAAAACTAAAGAAAAAAAAAGACATTTTACCCGAAATTTAAAATTAATGTAACTCGGAAAATATTGAAATTAGGACACATATTTATATTGAATTTTTGTTCAGAATTTCTTAGGAAATAAGCTTCTTAAGTGACTGTAAATCTTCGTGAATCACCCTGTATTATTAATTAATTTCTCTCTTGTATTCATCTCAAATAAAAATTTTTGTCACACCGAGAAAGGACAACAAATTATGCATCAATCCAAGATTTATTCAAATAAAATTAAATAATATAAAATAATTTGGCTAAAATTATATTCAAAATAATGAGGCATATTGACCTTTGGGATGGTGATGTCTACTTATTTTCCGTGTATAAGAGATTTTAAGCAAAGTCCGTCCTGTGGCTAAACAAAATTATAGTGCATATAAATTTCGATAACGATAAAATCTATAAATTAGAAAGGGACAAGTAAGTAGTTACTTAAAATATCTATAGCAAACATTTTCTTATATACAAATGTACTTCGAAGTTTCGTGTTCTTAAATGCCAGGCTTATATTCTAATACTAGCCGTACCCGTGCGCTCCGCTGCACCTGTTAGAAATAAATATAAAGTAATTATATAATTAAAATAGGACGTTTGATCCAAGGAACAACTTTTACAACAGCGCAAGATAATCTGCTTGGCTCATTACACAATTTTTGGCATTGCATTTATTGCATATATATTTTATGTATTTTAACACGATTCAATTGAGCATAGTTAAAATCTGAATTATAAAATAATGGATTGCTAAGCTAACGTACTATTACTGCATACTAAATCAATACACTCTCGTTATTCGTTAATTCTCCGATATTAAAATGAGTGTACATAAATATTATTTTAAGAAATACAGAAAACGAATGTACAAAATAGCCTATCAAATTTTCTGTGCATAAGAAGCTATTTTAATCTTACCTGTCCTCGATTTACTCAGACGTTACTGTAATAACATTATAGCATTATGTCCATCTAGAGAAACTACACTTTCCAATGGTGATATAATAATTAATTATACAAATCGGTTAATTTAGCTTCTGATATTACTTCATACAAACACAGAAACATTCTCTGTAGGCTATGTTTAATAGCTTTCGATTGTTGATGTCCAAGGCCCCTGTTTCTATTGTTGTTGTCCAAGGCCCCTTATAGACGAAGTCATTTGTTCCTAATTCATTGTACCGTCTTAGATGGCGTTATTTTAATTTTAAAACTCATTTATCTCATTAAATATCAGTCCTATCAAAATTTTGTAAAGAATAAAACGTATCGGAAATCATTTGTAAAGAAACTTTTATTATGTAACATTTTTCACAAAAATCAATAATAAGCGAGATATTTCGATTTGTTTAATTCAGGCCCCCTTATAACCCCCCTTTTAAATAAAGTATTTTGAATGCCATATAGCCTAAAATCTACGTTACAACGAACTTAATTTATATTCAAATTTTCATATAAATCGGTTCAGCCATTATCGCGTGAAAAGGTAACAACATACAGACAGACATACAAACAAAAATTTCAAAAATGCGATTTTCGGTTTCAGGGTGGTTAATTATATATGTTAGGACCAATTATTTTTGGAAAATCGAAAATTAGCAGAAAAATTTCGGCTACAGATTTATTATTAGTATAGATTATAATGTGAGTATGTGTTCTGGAAGAGATTAGACTAACAGTCATTCCAAACTCGTCTCGTCAAGATTTTCAGTATAACTTACATTTAGTGTCAACTCCTTCCAATATTTCTGAGCTGGCTTTTAGCACAGCCTCTACACGTCAGAATTAATAACGATAACACTAACAAAGTTAAGTTCGGAATATGTATTATATGTCTCTCTCGTGTTAAATTTTACAGTACCTGTTTAGAATGTTTCGGCCTGCTATTAGCCTTCTTCAGAACTGGTTGTTGCTGATCTTGGCGCCATTTGTTTTGTTTCTGTGGGGGTATGTTTGTGTAGAGTAATGTAAATTCAAAGAGAGTGTGTGTGTGTGCTCTCAAATTGAGTTGTGTGTTGAGAATTTAATTTGAATGTGTTTTTGTGTGTCTGTATATTTCGTATTGTTCAAGTGTGTTTAGTTTCTGGCTTTTTGGTTGGATGTGTAGAATTTCCATGTCTGTGTTGATGTCTCCGTAGGTATGTTTAAGGCCCATTCACAATGAAAATTAAACATAAACATAACTTAAGCATAAAACCTTGTGTCTATGTTATTTAATGAAAGCATTCACAATGAATTACATAAGCATAAACTTAATCTTCATCATAAGACGTTAACATGAAAGTTTGCAAACTCCAAACTTTCATGGTTATGTTTATGCGATTTGGAAACAGTACACAAGCGGAAAGCGTGTTTTCACTTTTTGTTTAACATCTCATGGGCTTTGCCTACTGGCAATATTTTGATCTATTGGCCGTGATGATAGCTAGGCGCGCAACATGGAATCATATGACGAAAAGTTGATTATTATACATCTCCGTTTCTTTCATTTCAAGTATTGAAAGCCATATACTGATGCCATTGTAGTTATTAGAAACATAAATTGAATAGCTACATCGTCAGTCATTGTGCAATTCTCCATTTTTATGTAATAGATTCTGTAGTTTTGTTGATTCGGTATGTTTGTTTCCACACACGTGTTATGTTTACGTTATGTTTAATTTTCATTGTGAATGGGCCTTGGTTACTTAAGTTTGTGGCATATGTTTATGTGCTTATGTTAATGTTTACGTTATGTTTAATTTTCATTGTGAATGAGCCTTTAGCATTTGTGATGTGTTCTGCATATGTGGAAGTGTTTTGTAATTTTGTTATGGCTGTGATGTGTTCTTTGTAACGTGTTTGAAACGATCTGCCTGTCTGTCCTATATATAAGTTATTGCAGGTGTTACATTTGAGTTTGTATACGCCTGTGTGGTTGTATTTGTTTGTTTCTGTTGTTTGTGTGTTGAGATGTTTTTATTTGTCATTATTTGTTCGGTATGCGACGTTGTAATTTAATTTATGCTCGACCATGCCGAAATGTAGTAATTATACACCTGGTAGCAGTCCTTTAATGGACCTCATTTAAGTACACCTATTCATTAAAGTTCAGCTTTTCGATTATTCTCGGATATCCAATCGAAAGACAACTATCAAAACGTCACGCAGGCTGGAAATCCAATACTGTCGCAGAAGGTTATGTTCTGTTACTATAATAATTAGCGTTAATTGTAAATAATATTCAAATAAATTCAATTTGTCATCTCGTTTTTCAATGTCGAATTCTATTTCAAGGTTATATCAAGTTCAACGTTTATCTTATTAGATTATATCAAGGTCGTTGACATTCGTTGCCCGGAAAAATCAATACTTTCGCGTCTGCCCAAATCTCACAATTTACGAGATTTCACAAGGACAGTTCGCTCCCCAGCCACATAACCATAACATGAATACTTTCAAATTTCGCTTGCGCTCGTTTCATAAACATCCTCGCGTCTTAATTACTATCATTATGGGCTCGTTGCATAATGTACTATTCTTGAATGAGGTTGAAAATCTTGTGTGTGTTTTTGTTTTCGTATGTTAGTGTGATGGATTTTTTGTGTTCTTGTGTTTGTGTTGTATTCTTATGTTTTTTGTGATTATGTTTTGTCTTTCGTATTACGTTGCCTATTATGTTGGGGTTGTATAAGTTTTCTTGTGCTATGTATTTGATTGTGTATAGCTCTTCTTTGTAATCATGTGGGTTCATTGGTATGTTGCTTCCGAAGTGATAAAGTGTAATCAAAAACTATAAAGTAAAGTTATTTTTAAGTAGTGATAAAAAACTTAACTTCCTAGAGTTTTACAGAATTTTGAGAGACAACATATTGGTGAGTTGCAACAAAAAACATACAACCTGTGAATAGAAAGTTGAGTGACACGTAGAAAGAATCTGAATTTTATATCGTCGGTTTTATGACGCATATGAACTCAAGTTGAGCGTGCCAACAGGTCGATTTGACAAGTAACTGGAGCGAAAATCCTTCACAATCAGACTTGGAGTGAATATTTAGGAATGATCTACTCACGTTGTGGAGCCAGCTCAGTCTCCTCCACGGCGGATTCGCCTTCACGTGACATTCGAAGTACACGTCATCCCCCTCCTTGATGTCATCTGGGTTGAGCGTGCTACCCAGCATCAGCGAGACAATGGGCGGAACTGTAGGGAAAGAACAACACAAATGGTTATAACAGGGCACACGTTCAATATTCGGAAATACCGCACAAATTTCGCTAACACTTTCTCTGCAATCAGAAGACTAACAAATCCTTCCCTTCAGTCTTCATATCGAAATGCCTAACGCCTCTTCTTATATAAATGGTTTGAACTGGTCTGCTGTACGTAAAACTACAAGTGTCTCACTGTACAAAAGTATGTGACTTAAGCTAGACTACATTTATTGAAAATAATCTATTTTTATGTAAAATATGAATCACATTCATTCCTATTTGAATGGTCATCTTGAGACTGGATAGAAATGGGCTTCAGATCAAATCCCTCCTCTCGAAAATTTCCTCCCGTACTTAGCTTATTTTTTTAAATTACTGACGTCTATATAAGGAGCTGGCTGGGACAATGGCTCAGAAGGAACTGACTACTGAAGGGTACACTGGAAGTAATCGTGAATGGGAGAAAAGTTCGGAGCAGAAGAAGATATCAGTTGATAGACGACATTAAGATATATGGATCATATGCGGAGACAAAGAGGAAGGCAGAAAATAGGAAAGATTATAAACAGTTGGGTTTGCAGTGAAAGATCTGCTTTTGGACAAAACTATGCTAGAATGAATGTGTGAATGAATGAATGAATGAATGAATGAATGAATGAATGAATGAATAAAATAGTGAATGGATGAATGAATTAATCAATAAAATAGTGAATGGATGAATGAATAAATAAATGAATAAAATAGTATATGGTTGAATGAATAAAATAGTATATGGATGAATGAATAAAATAGTATATGGATGAATAAATGAATAAAATAGTGAATAGATGAATGAATGAATAAAATAGTGAATGGATGAATGAATGAATAAAATAGTGAATGGATGAATGAATGAATAAAATAGAGATAAGATGAATGAATGAATGAATGAATGAATAAAATAGTGAAAGGATGAATGAATGAATGAATGAATAAAATAGTGATAAGATGAATGAATGAATGAATGAATAAAATAGTGAAAGGATGAATGAATGAATGAATAAAATAGTGAATGGATGAATGAATGAATGAATGAATAAAATAGTGAATGGATGAATGAATGAATAAAATAGTGAATGGATGAATGAATGAATGAATGAATAAAATAGTGAATGATTGAATGAATAAAATAGTGAATGGATGAATGAATGAATGAATGAATAAATGAATGAATGAATAAAATAGTGAATGGATGAATGAAGGAATTAATAAAATAGTGAATGGATGAATGAATGAATGAATGAATAAAATAGTGAATGGATGAATGAAGGAATGAATAAAATAGTGAATGGATGAATGAATGAATGAATGAATAAAATAGTGAATGGATGAATGAATGAATGAATGAATGAATAAAATAGTGAATGGATGAATGAATGAATGAATGAATGAATAAAATAGTGAATGGATGAATGAATAAAATAGTGAATGAATGAATGAATGAATGAATGAATGAATGAATAAATGAATGAATGAATGAATGAAATAGTGAATGAATGAATAAATGAATGAATGAATAAAATAGTGAATGAATGAAAGAATGTATGAATGAATGAATAAAATAGTGAATGAATGAATGAATGAATAAATGAATGAATGAATAAAATAGTGAATGATTGAATGAATGAATGAATAAAATAGTGAATGAATGAATGAATGAATGAATCACCTTCTTCGGAAAATGGCTTCGCAATCGATATTAATGTCTGACATGCGTCTTTATTTATTTTATTTTATTAGGTTATTTTACGACGCTGTATCAACATTTTAGGTTATTTAGCGTCGGAATAAAATGAAGGTGATAATGCCTGTGAAATGAGTCGTGGGTCCAGCACCGAAAGTTACCCAGCATTTGCTCGTATTGTGTTGAGGGAAAATCCCGGGAAAATACCTCAACCAGGTAACTTGCCCCGACCGGTATTCGAACCCGGGCAACCTGGTTTCGCGGCCAGATGTGGACGATATGCGTCTTCAGTCTTGAAAATTGTCCTGGGATTTAAGTGTCAAAGTTGATTTTTAAATGTTTTTTATTGGGTTATTTTACGACGCTGTATCAACATCTAGATTATTTAGCGTCTGAATGAAATGAAGGTGATAATTGTTTTTATTGGATTATTTTACGACGCTGTATCAACATCTAGGTTATTTAGCGTCTGAATGAAATGAAGGTGATAATGCCGGTGAAATGAGTCCGGGGTCCAGCACCGAAAGTTACCGTGCATTTGCTCGTATTGGGTTGAGGGAAAACCCCGGAAAAAACCACAACCAGGAAAATTGCCCAGACCGGGATTCGAACCCGGGCCACCTGGTTTCGCGGCCAGACGCGCTGACCGTTACTCCACAGGTGTGGACTTTAAATGTTTACATGCGGCATTTCTTTTATATATTTTTAATACAGTTGAAAATGTTATGTAGGAGACTATTCTAAACCATTATTGCAATGTTATTCTTCCAGTTATTTCTGTAGGTAATGGATTTTAAATCAAAACTTGTGTGTTCACTTTGGTTTTCTAATATATCTTCATTCTTCTCGTGGTTCAATAGAACTTGTGCTAATAATAATAATAACAATAATAATAATAATAATAATAATAATAATAATAATAATAATAATATGAAATAATGTTAGACATCTCTTTCTCCTTTTCTTCTTCTTCTTCTTCTTCTTCTTCTTCTTCTTCTTAGGCCCGATGGCCTTTTTCTTCCTCAGTGAAAATGTCTTCCTATCTTCTATGGCGTTTTCCAAAATTCCTTTCTAATTTAGGTATTTGGAAGTCTGGAATTGTGAGATCCTTTTTCTTCCTTAAGACATGAATAATCATCACTTACCTTACATGTATATCCTTTTAGATGTGCAATTGTGAGATCTCTTAAAATATCTTGATAGAGGCCAAAAGAAATCGCAATATCACAATAACAACCAAGTAACCGAGAATATAAATGTTTCACATAATTACAGAAATCCTAAAAACCTCCTTTCCTTTTTATTTGGCATTCGTATATAATTCTTACAAGTTACACAACATGTTTAATATTATTTTGTACATTAGCTACATAACTTGCAACATTTGTACCAGTTCCATTACGTATCTTTATGCAAATGATGTTTCTTGTATGTTTTTCTCTTTCGCTAATGCCACCAACGCCATTAGCAGCGTTGCTGTTAGCAACTTCGCCATTTCATTCGTGAGCGCGCATGTGACGAGGTCAGCTTTAGTTTCGACATTATCGATCCCATTTAACTGATATGTAAAATTCTATAGAATCGTTAGGCAAAAATGAAATATCCTTTCCAGTAGACATGTGGCCTGGTTTTTCTCTGACAATGGAATGGTATTAGTTACGTATTTGGTGTCGGAATGAATTTCAGGCTGAAAGCCATTCCATGTCATCGGACCGTTTTTTCTAGTTCCACAAAGTTACGGGGAGTAAAATATCAAACACAGCAACACGTGATTCTCCAGCGGATCTACAAATACATCGGGTGGGGTGACAGCGTTGTGGTTCGCACACCTGGGAGAGGTTTGCAGCCCAACATGAACACAATATTTAACTGGCACAGCAACTGGGAAAATGATCTGAACGAGTATTATTTACGTCTTTTATTTTGTGTACTGCATGTGAGCTCACTGTTATTCCAATGGAGAGAACTACGGATTTACATTATCGTACAGAATTTACCTTTCTATCCCTGTCTTTCATTTCAGCGTTCAACAACTTACAAAATAGTACATTATGCAACGACCCTATAATCGTAGTAATTACGACGCGAGCATGTTTATGAAACGAGCGCAAGCGAGTTTCATAATTTTCATTTTCATACGAGCATCTTAATTAACAGACTGCCTCCGTGGTCTGTTCGTCAGCATGCTGGCTTCCGATCGGGAGGTCCGGGGTTCGATTCCCGGGCTGGGCTCTCGGTGAATTTTTTTTGAAGAAGATGAATTCACTGGGTCTCTAGAGTCTGGAAATTTGTATGAATGTGAGTGTGATTGTGAGTGTGCCGGGTTAATATTAATTAACCAATCATCGCGTACATAAAAATACATCAGGACTGTCGCTGGGCAGTAAAATGAACACACGTTTCAGCGTCACATTGTTGACAAACAACTCCATCTGTTAGCACAATCATAAAGCATCTAATAGATGCTACAGAGTTACCAACAACGAAAAAAAAAATCTTAATTACCATTATAGGCAAGTTTCACACGACTTTTTATGCTCGACCATACTTCTAACTTGAAATTATTCATAAGTATTCATGTGAACCGTGATACAATAAGTATAGAGAAATGTCTTGAGGATTTATGAAACATATTTTGTTGTTACAGTGAAAAATAACAAATTGAAATAGATTGAAACACAAAATAATATGCGAAATAACGTCAAGAAGATGTGAATTAGAGTCATGGTCCCTTTGAATGATGCCTGAAAATAGCTATTAATCCTTTGCGTGTTTGTTTTTTAAATAATGTGTTTAATCTGTAACTACAGTCAGTGTATTGTTATTGGTATCTCTTTGTTGTTACCTATTGCTTTAAAAAGAATGTGTTTAATTTGTAATCTTAAGTCATTTTTTCTACTACTATTCCTTTACTGTACTGTTTACATTTAAATCTTTTGTATTGCCCCTACCATTATATATTGCCCTTCAAGAATTTCGGTATTCGTTAGTTGTAAGTCATTACTTGTGTTATATTTTAATTATTGTAATTGTTACTGAATCATGTATGTAACTTGCAACCGTAAATCATTGCTTGTAATATATCTTTATTACTCTTAACTGTTTCATTGTTCATGAATTAAGTATTAATTTATTAAGTGAAAGTGAAACTTTGTTACATTAATCTACTCTTGATTATCTTTTTAGGTCGTGATTTACTCTGAAACGGTTAGAAATTCTTGTATAATTTTATATAGATTATTCCTCAAACATCTCATTAATCTTTAACAGGATCCATTCTTTCACTAATGTGCATGTACATAATTAATGTAAATTGTAACTGTGACCACTATTTTATGTTATCACTTTACCTTTGTTTATTGTTTATAAAATGTGTATTTTGATGCCAAGTATAACCCTAATATACTTCAGGGTGAAATAGGGTTTATTTAATTGGATAATAATAAAAAAATTATTCATGTTATTCTTATCTGACTGGGGAGCGGAACTGACCTTGTGCAATATCTCGTAAATTGTGAGAGTGCGCTGACGAGAAAGTATTGATTTTCTCCGAGAAAGAAATGTCATTGACCATGATATAATCTAGAGAGTAAAATAAACATTAATCTTGTTATAACCTTGAAATTGATTTAGATATTGAAAAACGAGATTGAATTTATTTGAATATTATTTACAATTAAGGCTAATTATTATAGTAACAGAAATAACCATCTGCGACAGTATTGGATTTCCAGCCTCCGTGACGTTTCGCTAGTTGTCCTTCCAGTGCATATCCGGGAATAATCGATACT